>NW_017189516.1:65766525-65900224 GCF_001704415.2 Capra hircus
AGCTGATGTGAACTCTTAAACATTCTATATAAATTATGCCTTTGAAACTCCTGGAATCTTCCTGGGAAACCATTTCCCAGCAGGGGAAGAAAAACTAACAGGTTTCAGAAATAAACTTGAACTATTAATCATTGCTATGGAAAAGTACAACTTTGAAGTACCCAAATAAATGAAAACAAGTGAGTTATTGCTAGTGGCAGGAGTCACGATAGTCAAGAGTGGAGACCCAGAGCCAGAAGGCTTATTGATATGTTGGAGACCCCAACTGGAGGGCACTCATTGGAAAGCCAGCATCTGGGTCTTAGCTTTGTCCCCACAGCTCCTAACATGGGGCTTCGCCTTAGAAGATGCTCCATATATGTTTGTTGAAAAAAGACTGAGTGATGAAATAAAGAGAAGTGATTAAGTCTGAAGATCAGTGTGTATCTGTGTGCTCAGTTGTGTCCAACTCTGCAACCCCATGAACTATAGCTTGCCAGACTCCTCTGTCTATGGGATTTCCCAGGCAAGAACATGAGAGTACAAAACTACTCACAAAATAATGAGCAAACCAAATCCAGCAATACATAAAGAGGATTATATACCACAATCAAGTTGAATATATTCCAGCTAATATTCATACTTAATGGTAAATACCCAATGCTTTCTCTCTAAGATCAGGAACAAGACAAGGATGTCCACTGTCATTACTTCTATTCCACATTATACTGAAGGTTCTAGTGGAGTCAATTAGGCAAGAAAATGAAGTGAATGATATCCATATTGGAAAGGAAGAAATAAAATGCTATTGGCTGATGGCATGACCTTGTGTATAGAAAAGTCTAGGGAACTGTTTAATAATTATTACAACTAGTAAGTCCAAAAGGTTGAAAGAGGCAGAAAAGACTCTCAACACACAAAAAGTTTATTGTGATTTGCAATTACATTTACAATTTATAATCCAGGAAAAAAATTAAGAAAACAATTTCACTTACAATAGTATCAGAAATAATAAAATATCTAGGAATAAATTTAACAAAAAAGTGTAAAACCTGTACCCTGAAGAGCACAAATCATTGTTGAAAGAAATTAAAGAATATCTAAATAAGTGGGAAAAAAAAATATTAGAGTGAGTTGCCATTTCCTCCTCCGGGGGATCTTCCTGACTCAGGGATTGAACCCATGTCTCCTGCATTGGCAGGTAGATTCTTTACCACTGAGCCACCTGGGAAGCCCCCTGAAGAACAGACTCAGAGGGGAATTGCCTGTGTGACTTTGGATGTGTTACTTATCCATGTCTTGGCTTCCATAACTGTAAAATAGGGATGAGAACAGAGCCAGCAGTTCCAGAAGTTGCTTCCTGATTAAGAAGGAACTAGCAACACTCATGCAGCACTAGATTTCCAGTGGGTTCCAGAGATGATTCCTAGGGGCCTTGCCCAAAGCCCTTCTTACAGTGCAAGGAGCCTGCTTGTGCTCCATGGAGACAATGTAGCCAGAAGTTCCTGGCACATAATAGTTTTTCAAGCCTCAGCTCTATGGATGAACCTTACTAAGTACTTCATTAAGTCAACACATGTTTATGGAATTCCTAATGCAGAGAAGTTGCTAAGCAGGTTCTGAAATCTCTTTTATCAGGGATTTGCTATGTAGCTTCAGCCTCAGTTTCCTTCTTTGCAAAGTGATAACAATAATTTCACCCACCTCGAGGAACTGCATGAAGGATAAGTGCAATGATGCCTATTAAACAGCAGTGAGGTGCCTGGCTTGGAGGAAGAGGTCAGTAATGTACGCATGGAAATGGGATTGATTCTGTGCTCGGTGCTAGGACACAGAAATAAAACACAACTGACTTGGGCTCTGACCTGAGGGAGCTTCTTATCGAAAGGCAAACATTTAAGCAAGGTTCAAGACAGCCCTGGTGGCCCAGGTGGTGCTAGTGGTAAAGAATTTGCCTGCCAATAGAGGTGACATAAATATGGGTTCAATCCCTGGGTTGGGAAGATCCCCTGGAGGGGGAAATGGCAACCCACTTCAGTATTCTTGCCTGGGAAATCCCATGAACAGACGAGCCTGACAGGCTACAGTCCATGGGGTCACAAAAGAGTCTGACACAACTGAAGCAACTTAGCACACACAGAGAGAGACAGCACAAGAATTATCCTGAGAGAGGAAACAGAACACCAGGGGACATGCAACTGGGACACCAAAACCAACCATGACGATGGGTGAAGGGGACAGAGAGGTGGCCTCTTAAGTGTCAGTGCTAAAGACCAGTTGGCCAAGGACCATCTTTCTGAGAGCTGAATGCCCAATGGGCAAGCCGCCTAATGTCTAGTGGCAGATTCATTGGAGTTTAAAAGCTCACAATATAGTTATTTAAAAAATATTCTTCTTGACGCTTAGTCAATTAATGTATTTTCTCTAGACATACTAACTTGTTGAAAGTTCTAGGTTTTAGGGTGGTTTTGACTTCATGAATGTATTTTCCATTAATGTTCCTATTTATGGAAAACTATGCTAGTGAAGTTATTATCAAATATATTAATAATTATGAATTAATTTAAGGGCTTCACTGGTGGCTCAGCTGGTAAAGAATCTGTCTGCAATGTGGGAGACCTGGGTTCAATCCCTGGGTTTGGAAGATCCCTTGGAGAAAAGAATAGCTATGCACTCAGTATTTTGGCCTGGAGAATACCATGGGCTGTATAGTCCATGGGGTCACAAAGAATTGGATATGACAGAGCAACTTTACTTTTTCATCCTTGGTGGCTCAGACAGTAAAGTGTCTGTCTACAATGAGGGAGACCCGGGTTCGATCCCTGGGTCGGGAAGATCCCCTGGAGAGGGAAATGGCAATCCACACCAGTACTATTGCCTGGAAAATCCCATGGACAGAGGAGCTTTGTAGGCTACAGTCCATGGGGTCGCAAAGAGTCAGACATGACTGAGTGACTTCACTCACTCATAAATATGTTGAATTACTTTATATTATAAATATGTTCTCAGCTGAGAATAGCTGAGAAAAGAAGAGAAGCTAAAGGCAAAAGAGAAAAGGAAAGGTATACCCATTTAAAAGTAGAGTTCCAAAGAATAGCAAGGAAAGATAAGAAAGCCTTCCTCAGTGATCAATGCAAAGAAATAGTGGAAAACAATAGAATGGGAAAGACTAGAGATCTCTTCAAGAAAATCAGAGATACCAAGGGAACATATCATGCAAAGATGGGCAGAATAAAGGGCAGAAATTGTATGGACCTAACAGAAGCAGAAGATATTAAGAACAGGTGGCAAAAATACACAGAACTATACAAAAAAAAAAGATGTTCATGGCCCAGATAGCCACGATGGTGATATCACTCACCTAGAGCCAGACATCCTGGAATACGGAGTCAAGTGGGCCTTAGGAAGCATCACTATGAACAAAGCTAAGGGAGGTGATGGAATTCCAGTTAAGCTATTTCAAATCCTAAAAGATGATGCTGTGAAAGTGCTTCACTGAATATGCCAGCAAATTTGGAAAACTCAGCAGTGGCCACAGGACTGGAAAAGGTCAGTTTTCATTCCAATCCCAAAGAAATGCCAAAGGATGTTCAGACTACTGCACGATTGCACTCATCTCACAAGCTAGCAAAGTAGTGCTCAAAATTCTCCAAGTTGGGTTTCAACAGTATGTGAACCATGAAATACCAGATGTTCAAGCTGAATTTTAAAAAGGCTAAGGAACCAGAAATCAAACTGCCAACATCCAAGTGAGTTCCAGAAAAACATCTACTTTGCTTTATTGACTACTCCAAAGCCTTGTGTGGATCACAACAAACTGTGGAAAATTCTTTAAAAAATTAATTTATTTTAATTGGAGGCTAATTACTTTACAATATTGTAGTGGTTTTTGCCAAACATCGACATGAGTCAGCCATGGGTGTACATGCGTTCCCCATCCTGAATCCCCGTCCAAACTTCCTCCCCATCCAGTCCCTCAGAGTCACCCCAGTACACCAGCCCTGAGCACCCTGTCTCATGCATTGAACCTGGACTGGTGATCTGTTTCACATATGGTAATATACATGTTTCAATGCTATTCTCTCAAATCTTCCCACTCTCGCCTTCTCCCACAGAGTCCAAAAGTCTGTTCTGTACATCTGTGTCTCTTTTGCTGTCTTGCATATAGGGTCATTGTTACCATCTTTCTAAATTCCATATATATATATTAATACACTGTATTGGTGTTTTTCTTTCTGACTTACTTCACTCTGTATAATAGGCTCCAGTTTCATCCACTTCATTAGAACTGATTCAAATACATTCCTTTTATTTTTTAAAAAAATTTTTATTTTTACTTTATTTTACTTTACAATACTGTATTGGTTTTGCCATACATTGACGTGAATCTACCACGGGTGTACATGCGTTCCCAAACATGAACCCCCCTCCCTCCTCCCTCCCCATAACATCCCTCTGGGTCATCCCCGTGCACCAGCCCCAAGCATGCTGTATCCTGCATTGGACATAGATTGGTGATTCGATTCTTACATGATAGTATACATGTTTCAATGCCATTCTCCCAAATCATCCCACCCTCTCCCTCTCCAATAATAGCTGAGTAATATTCCATTGTGTATTTGTACCACAGCTTTCTTATCCATTCATCTGCTTATGGACATTTAGGTTGCTTCCATGTCCTAGCTATTGGAAACAGTGCTGAGATGAACATTGGGATACACGTGTCTCTTTCCATTCCGGTTTCCTCGATGTGTATACCCAGCAGTGGGATTGCTAGTGGCTGTGCTAGTGACTGTACTAGTTTGCATTCCCACCAATAGTATAAGAGGGTTCCCTTTTTACCCCACCCTGTCCAGCATTTATTGTTTGCAGACTTTTGGATAGCAGGCATTCTGACTGGTGTGAGATGGTACCTCACTGTGGTTTTGATTTGCATTTCTCTGATAATGAGTGATGTTGAGCATCTTTTCCTGTGTTTGTTAGCCATCTGTATGTCTTCTTTGGAGAAATGTCTGTTTAGTTCTTTGGCCCATTTTTTGATTGGGTCGTTTATTTTTCTGGAATTGAGCTGCAAGAGCTCTTTGTATATTTTTGAGATTAATTCTTTGTCAGTTGCTTCGTTTGCTATTATTTTCTCCCATTCTGAAGGCTGTCTTTTCACCTTGCTTATAGTTGCCTTCGTTGTGCAAAAGCTTTTAAGTTTCATTAGGTCCCATTTGTTTATTTTTGCTTTTATTTCCATTACTCTTGGAGGTGGATCATAGAGGATCCTGCTATGATTTATGTCACAGAGTGTTTTGCCTATGTTTTCCTCTAGGAGTTTTATAGTTTCTGGTCTTACATTTAGATCTTTAATCCATTTTGAGTTTATTTTTGTGTATGGTGTTAGAAAGTGTTCTAGTTTCATTCTTTTACAAGTGGTTGACCAGTTTTCCCAGCACCACTTGTTAAAGAGATTGTCTTTTCTCCATTGTATATTCTTGCCTCCTTTGTCAAAGATAAGGTGTCCATAGGCATGTGGATGTATCTCTGGGCTTTCTATTTTGTTCCACTGATCTATATTTCTGTCTTTGTGCCAGTACCATACTGTCTTGATGACTGTGGCTTTGTAGCATAGTCTGAAGTCAGGCGGGTTGATTCCTCCAGTTCCATTCTTCTTTCTCAAGATTGCTTTGACTATTCGAAGTTTTTGTATTTCCATACAAATTGTGAAATTATTTGTTCTAGTTCTCTGAAAAATACCATTGGTAGCTTGTTAGGGATTGCATTGAATCTATAAATTGCTTTGGGTAATATACTCATTTTCACTATACAGATTCTTCCAATCCATGTACATGGTATATTTCTCTATCTATTTGAATCCTCTTTGATTTCTTTCATCAGTATTTTATAGTTTCCTATATATAGGTCTTTTGTTTCTAAAGATAGATTTATTCCTAAGTATTTCATTGTTTTTGTTGCAATGGTGAATGGAATTGTTTCCTTAATTTCTCTTTCCCTTCTCTCTTTGTTAGTGTATAGGAATGCAAGGGATTTCTGTATGTTGATTTTATATCCTGCAACTTTACTATATTCATTGATTAGCTCTAGTAATTTTCTGGTGGAGTCTTTAGGGTTTTCTATGTAGAGGATCATGTCATCTGCAAATAGTGAGAGTTTTACTTCTTTTCCAATTTGGATTCCTTTTATTTTTTTTCTGCTCTGATTGCTGTGGTCAAAACTTCCAAAACTATGTTGAATAGTAGTGGTGAGAGTGGGCACCCTTGTCTTGTTCCTGACTTTAGGGGAAATGCTTTCAATTTTTCACCATTGAGGATGTTTACTGTGGATTTATCATATATGGCATTTATTATGTTAAGGTATATTGTCACCCTGCTTATTTAACTTATATGCAGAGTACATCATGAGAAACGCTGGGCTGGAAGAAGCACAAGCTGGAATCAAGATTGCCGGGAGAAATATCAATAACCTCAGATATGCAGATAACACCACCCTTATGGCAGAAAGTGAAGAGGAACTAAAAAGCCTCTTGATGAAAGTGAAAGAGGAGATTGGAAAAGTTGGCTTAAAGCTCAACATTCAGAAAACAAAGATCATGGCATCAGTCCCATCACTTCATGGGAAATAGATGGGAAACAGTAGAAACAGTGTCAGACTTTATTTTTGGGGGGCTCCAAAATCACTGCAAATGGTGACTGCAGCCATGAAATTAAAAGATGCTTACTCCTTGGAAGAAGAGTTATGACCAACCTAGACAGTATATTCAAAAGCAGAGACATTACTTTGCTGACTAAGGTCCGTCTAGTCAAGGCTATGTTTTTTCCTGTGGTCATGTATGGATGTGAGAGTTGGACTGTGAAGAAGGATGAGCGCCGAAGAATTGATGCTTTTGAACTGTGGTGTTGGAGAAGACTCTTGAGAGTCCCTTGGACTGCAAGGAGATCCTACTTGTCCATTCTGAAGGAGATCAGCCCTGGGATTTCTTTGGAAAGAATGATGCTAAAGCTGAAGCTCCAGCACTTTGGCCCCCTCATGAGAAGAGTTGACTCATTGGAAAAGACTCTGATGCTGGAAGGGATTGGGGGCAGGAGGAAAAGGGGACAACCGAGGATGAGATGGCTGGATGGCATCATGGACTCGATGGACGTGAGTCTGAGTGAACTCCAAGAGATGGTGATGGACAGGGAGGCCTGGCGTGCTGCGATTCATGGGGTCGCAAAGAGTCAGACACGACTGAGCGACTGAACTGAACTGAACTGATGTTCCTTCTATGCCTGCTTTCTGGTGGGTTTTTATCACAAATGGATGTTGAATTTTGTCAAAGGCTTTCTCTGCATCTATGGAGATAATCTGCCAGGAGCCAGCACGGGAGATCCCACCCATGACAAGGTCATGTGGAGAGACCTGACGAGCAAGGAAGATCAGGACTCGAGGGGCCCCCTGGACCTGCTCGAGCATCTACCCCAAAACCAGAATCTGTCTGTCTTACTATTTTATGCCTTTCACTAACTCTTCTGACATTAACAGGGGGCTATCCCCGACCACCTTTCTCTGGAAAAAATAAACTTAGAGTTCTAGTTGATAAATCTCCTGGGCATGAAAGGAGTGTTTCAAACCCCCTGTTAGCATTCTAGCTTACTTGGCAGGTTTATCCAGACTCTTGCAACATTGTTGAGCCAATGCTTGCTGCCAAGTTCTCATATCCCTTATCCATTGTGTTCCTGGGAGTGCATATAGTCAGGATGTAGAAAAAACAAGCAGTAGCCTTAGCATTAGCAACATTAGACTTTGAATTAATAAGTTCTCTCTTTGCTGCAACCCACTGAATCTTTGCTCCATAAAAATGTAACTCTTAACTTTAAGGGTGACACAGGCCAGAAATTTAAGAAGAAACACTTCAAGGGAAAATTATTGTTCTGGCTGACCAACCTTTATCAAAAAGAGGTCATAAAATATCAACAGGCCTCTGGGCCAGAATATAATGTACAAAAAATAAGACTCTTGCAGGAAGGAACCTGGTATCGATAAAAGTTAATACTGATGGAATCTTGAGTTGACTCTGCATTTTTCAATTTGCTCAATGTACAACTCAGGGTATAAAAGCCCTCTCTGAAAATAAAGTGACGGGCCTCGCTCACCGAAGAAGCTTGGTCTCCCCGTGTCTTTCCTTTTTTTCTTTCTCTCTCTTACTCTCTTTTTCAGGCTGATCCCTTGGAGCACAGAGGCTCTCTGCGTTCACTTATTTGCCTGGGCTTCTAAGACCTGAATGGGAAGGTGCTCTGCATCTTCACTCCCTTGGGAGACCAGGAGGGTGGCTGTGGCCTATGTGAACAGAGCAAATCCCTTGTCTTGGGGCTTTATTAGTTTTCTGTGTAAACCAAGGAATATCAGCTTCTATTCTTTCCTCTCTCATTCATTAATTTCATTCATTCATTCGCCAATGTCGTCCATCCTGAGGGTATCCCTGGACTCTGCTGAGGCTGGACCCTGGCAATAATCATATGGTTTTTATTTTTATCTTTCAATTTCTTAATGTGGTGTATCATATTGATGATTTGCGGATATTAAAGAATACTTGCATCCCTGGGATAAAGCCCACTTGGTCATGATGTATGATCTTTTTAATATGTCCTTGGATTGTTTGCTAGAATTTTTCTAGAGAGTTTTGCATCTATGTTCATCAGTGATATTGGCCTGTAGTTTTCTTTTTTGTGGCATCTTTGCCTGGTTTTAGTATTAGGGTGATGGTGGCCTCATAGAATGAGTTTGGAAGTTTACCTTCCTCTCCAATTTTCTGGAAGAGTTTGAGTAGGATAGGTGTTAGCTCTTTTCTAAATTTTTGGTAGAATTCACCTGTGAAGCCACCTGGTAATGGGCTTTTGTTTGTTGGAAGATTTCTGATTACAGTTTCAATTTCCGTGCTTTTGATGGGTCTGTTAAGATTTTCTATTTCTTCCTGGTTCAGTTTTGGAAAGTTATACTTTTCTAAGAGTTTGTCCATTTCTTCCAAGTTGTCCATTTTATTGGCATATAGTTGCTGATAGTAGTTTCTTATGATCTTTTGTATTTCTGTGTTGTCTGTTGTGATTTCTCCATTTCCATTTCTAATTTTGTTGCTATGCATCTTCTCCCTTTTTTTATTGATGAGTCTGGCTGATGGTTTTTCTATTTTTTTATCTTCCCAAAGAAGCAGCTTTTACCTTTGTTGATTTTTTGCTATGGTCTTCTTTGTTTCTTTTTCATTTATTCTGCCCTAATTTTTATGATTTCTTTCTTTCTATGAACCCTGGGGTTCTTCATTTCTTCCTTTTCTAGTTGCTTTAGAGTTAGGTTGTTCTTTTGACTTTTTTCTTGTTTCTTGAGGTCAGCCTGTATTGCTATGAACCTTCCCCTTAGCACTGCTTTTACAGTGTCCCACAGGTTTTGGGTTGTTGTATTTTCATTGTCATTCATTTTCATGCATATTTTGATTTTTTTTCTTCTGTGATTTGTTGGTCATTCAGCAGTGTGTTGTTTAGCCTCCATATGTTTGTATTTTTAATAATTTTTTTCCTATAGTTGACATCTAATCTTACTGCACAGTGATCAGAAAAGATGCTTGGAATGATTTCAATTTTTTGGAATTTACCAAGGCTAATTTATGGCCCAGGATGTGATCTATCCTGGAGAAGGTTCTGTGTGCACTTGAGAAAAAGGTGAAATTCATTGTTTTGGGGTGAAATGTCCTATAGATATCACTTAGGTCTAACTGTTCCATTGTATTATTTAAAGTTTGTGTTTCCTTGCTAATTTTCTGTTTCGTTGATCTATCCATGGGTGTGAGTGGGGTATTAAAGTCTCCCACTCTTATTGTGTTAATTAATTTCCCCTTTCATACTTGTTAGCATTTGTCTTACATATTACGATGCTCCTATGTTGGGTGCATATATGTTTATAATAGTTATATTTTCTTCTTGGATTGATCCTTTGATCATTATGTAGTTTCCATCTTTGTCTCTTTTCATGGCCTTTATTTCAAAGTCTGTTTTATCTGATATGAGTATTGCTACTCCTGCTTAATTTTGGTCTCCATTTGCACGAAATACCTTTTTCCAGCCCTTTACTTTTAGTCTGTATGTGTCCCTTGTTTTGAGGTGGGTCTATTGTAGAGCATATATAGGGGTCTTGTTTTTGTATCCATTCAGCCAGTCTTTGTCTTTTGGTTGGGGCAATCAACCCATTTACGTTTAAGGTTATTATTGATAAGTATGATCCCATTGCCATTTATTTTGTTGTTTTGGGTTCAAGTTTATAATCCTTTTCTGTGTTTCCTGCCTAGAGAAGATCCTTTAGCATTTGTTGAAGAGCTGGTTTGGTGGTCCTGAATTCTCTCAGCTTTTGCTTGTGTGTAAAGCTTTTGATTTCTCCTTCATATTTGAATGAGACCCTCACTGGGTACACTAATCTGGGTTGTAGGTTTTTCCTTTTCATCACTTTAAGTATGTCCTGCCATTCCCTCCTGGCCTGAAGAGTTTCTATTGAAAGATCAGCTATTATCCATATGGGAATCCCCTTGTGTGTTATTTGTTATTTTTCCCTTGCTGCTTTTAATATTTGTTCTTTGTGCTTGATCTTTTTTAATTTGATTAATATGTGTCTTGGGGTGTTTCACCTTGAGTTTATCCTGTTTGAGATTCTCTGGGTTTCTTGGACTTGGGTGGCTATTTCCTTCACCATTTTAGGGAAATTTTCAACTATTATCTCCTCAAGTATTTTCTCATGGCCTTTCTTTTAGTCTTCTTCTTCTGGGACTATATGATTCCAATGTTGGGGTGTTTGACATTGTCCCAGAGGTCTCTGAGGTTGTCCTCATTTCTTTTAATTCTGTTTTCTTTTTTTTTTTTTCCTCTCTGCTTCATTTATTTCCACCATTCTATCTTCCACCTTACTTATCCTATCTTCTGCCTCAGTTATTCTACTGGTTCCTTCCAGAGTGTTTTTGATCTCATTCGTTGCATTATTCATTATTGATTGACTCTTTTTTATTTCTTCTAGGTCCTTGGTAAACATTTCTTGCATCTTCTCAATCCTTGTCTCCAGACTATCTGTTACTCCATTTTGTTTTCAAGATTTTGGATCATTTTTACTATCATTATTCTGAATTCTTTTTCAGGTAGACTCCTTATCTCCTCCTCTTTTGTTTGATTTGGCAGGCATTTATCATGTTCCCTTGCCTGCTGAATATTCTCTGCCTTTTCATCTTGTTTAGATTGCTGGGTTTGGGGTGGCCTTTCTGTATGCTGGAAGTTTGTGGTTCCTCTTTACTGTGGAGGTTCCTCCCTCCACAATATTGTGGGGTTGGATGAATGGCTTGTCAAGGTTTCCTGGTTAGGGAAGCTTGCGTTGGTGTTCTGGTGGGTGAAGCTGGATCTCTTCTCTCTGGAGTGCAATGAAATGTCCAGCAGGGAGTTTTGAGGTTTCTATGGGTTTTTGTGTGACTTTGGGAAGCCTGTATATTAATGCTCAGGGCTATGTTTCTGCATTGCTGGAGAATTAGCATGGTATGTCTTTCTCTGGAACTTGTTGGCTCTTGGGTGGAGCTTGGTTTCATTGTAGGTATGGAGACTTTTGGATGAGCTCTTGTCGATTAATGTTCCCTGAAGTCAGGAGGTTTCTGGTGTTCTCAAGTTTGGATTTAAACCTCTGGTTTTCAGTCTTATTCTTATAGTAGCCTCAAGAATTTCTCCATCCATACCACACTGATGGTAAAACATCTAGCTTAATGGAGAAAAGATTCTCCACAGTGAGGGGCACCCAGAGAGGTTTGCAGAGTTACATGGAGAAGAGAAGAGGGAGGAGGGAGGTAGAGATGTCCAGGAGGAGAAGAGGGGGAATCAAAAGCGGAGAGAGCAATCTAACCAGTAATCAGTTCCCTATGTGCTCTCCACAGCCTGGAACACCCAGAAAGGTTCACAGAGTTACACAGCAAAGAGAAGAGGGAGGAAGGAGATAGAGGTGACCAAGAGGAGAAGACAGGGAGTCAAAAGGAGAGAGATAGATCTAGCCCATAATCAGTTTCCTAAGTGTTCTCCACAGCCCAGAATACCCAAAGAGATTCTCAGAGTTGGGTAGAGAAGAGAAGGGGGAGGGAGGAGATAGAGGTGACCTGGGTGGAGAAAAAGGAGAGTCAAAACGGGGAGAGGGCAATCAAACCAGTAATTACACTCCTAAGTGAAAATGGGTACTGAAGATTGGATTCTTAAAGGGACAAAATTGATAACAAATACCAAAAAGCAAAGTTTAAAAATCTAGAGTAGATGTTAGACTCTCAAAAATACAATATCAAAAAAAAATCAGAAAATCTATTAAAAATATATATGAAATTTGGTTTAAAAATAGGGTCTTCAGCAATCCCACTGCTGGGCATACACACCGAGGAAACCAGAATTAAAAGAGACACCCGTACCCCAATGTTCATCACAGCACTGTTTATAATAGCCAGGACATGGAGGCAACCTAAATGTCCATCAGCAGATGAATGGATAAGAAAGCTGTGGTACATATACACAATGGAGTATTACTCAGCCATTAAAAAGAATACGTTTAAATCAGTTCTAATGAGGTGGATGAAACTGGAGCCGATAATACAGAGTGAAGTAAGCCAGAAAGAAAAACACCAATACAGTATACTAACACATATATATGGGATTTAGAAAGATGGTAATGATAACCCTGTATGCGACACAGCAAAAGAGACACAGATGTATAGAACAGTCTTTTGGACTCTGTGGGAGAGGGAGAGGGTGGGATGATTTGGGAAAATGTCATTGAAACATGTATATTACCATGTAAGAAATGAATAGCCAGTCTAGGTTCGGTACAGGATATGGGATGCTTGGGGCTGGTGCACTGGGATGAACCAGAGAGATGATATGGGGAGGGAGGTGGGAGGGGGGTTCAGGATTGGGAACGCATGTACGCTGTGGCAGATTCATGTCAATGTATGGCAAAACCAATACAGTATTGTAAAGTAAAATTTTAAAAAAAATTAAAAAAACAGGGTCTTTGTTTTGCAAGGTAATAGTAGGTTATAAAAATAAAAATTAAAGGAGTAATTAGGGACTTAAATTTTTTTAAATTTGAAAAATGGTAATAGTAAAATATACCTAGAAATTTCTCTGGAGCTGTTGCGGGCAGTGTGGTGTCAGTTCAGTTTCAGATAGTTCCTTGTTCCAGCTTATACTTCTTTTCAAGGTCTATAGGCCCCTTCCAATGTAGTTGGTGCTAACTACAGGGTTTTAATCTGTTGCACTTGCCACTTCCAAAGTGATTCCCTCTGTTTATTTTGGCTTCTTCTGTTTGCAAGTCTCTTCAATGTCTAATTTCTGCCCTAACACAAGAGGGCTGAGGTGGTCAGTTATTTAGGCTCACTTGTTCAGTTGTGCTGTGGGGAGGGAGGAACAGTGCAAACAAATATCACTGGCATGTGTGGGGAGTGTTCACAGTGTCTTGGCCACACTGGGTTTGTCCCCGCTCATGGCGTGTGTGCTTTCCCAGTCTCAGGCTCCAGTTTCCTCTGCAGGGGACTGTCTAAATTGGGTCCTGGGTTGCGTGCACTTCCCAGGTCTAAGCCACTCAGGTTCAGGTTCTCGGGTACTCCACAAAGGCACAGACTTGGTTGGGCCTACGTTTTGTGCCCTTCCCAGGTCCGAGGAGCTCAGGCGACCAGGTACTTGGTGAGTGCACTCTCCCCACCTGGGCGGTGCATCTTATCACCTCCCCGGTCCCAGCTGCTTGGTTTCCTGTGTGCACAGTGGGAGTGCCTTCTCAGGTGTGCCATGTGTCTCCTCTGGGGAGCTGATCTCTGGCTGTGGCCCTCCTGGTGGATGTCAACTGTCCAGGATCCCAGGAAGACTTGGTTAGCAACTGGGGGCCTGCTCAGTTTGGTGGAGGATGCCGAGATTGCCCCTCTCCCTCTGGCTCTGGCTGTCGCCTGCCTGCCTCTCTGCCTCCAGTGGGGATGGGCTGGTCTGCAGCCAGGTAGCTCTCCTCTGATATTCGCTCAGTCCTTTGTTCTGTGAACAGGCCCAGCAGTACCTTAGGTTAGAGCTTTTTGTGGGAAAGTTCTCTCTTTCTCTCTCTCTCTTTCTTTTTTCTCTCTGTCTATCCAACAGTTTGGGTTACTATCTCATGTTAGCTCCCTCAGATTGTCCTCAGGGCATTCAGACCTGGTCTTTACCCTAAGCAATGCAGCCCACACCTCCCTGTTCAGCCCCCACTTGCTGGTGGCAAAAGAAAGCGTCTGGGCTACTTCTCTGCTGGGAGTTGTGGTTAGGCATGTAATTTGTGGGTTTTATTTATTTATTTTTTCCTCCCAGTTATGTTGCCCTCTGAGATTCCAAAACTCCCACAGACCTGCCAGTTGTAGGGTTTCCTGGTATTTGGAAACTTCTCTTTCACGACTCCCTCCCTGGGACTGGTCTCCATCTCTAACTCTTTTGTCTCTCTTCTTATCTTTTATATTCTGTCATACCTTCTTTCAAAGAGAATGGGCTGGGTTTCTGGGCCCCTGGTACCCTCAGCCACCATTCAGAAGTTGTTTTGTGGAATTTTCTCAGTGTTAAAATGATCTTTCAATGAATTTGTGGGGGAGAAAGTGGTCTCCCCGTCCTATTCCTCTGCCATCTTAGGACCGCCCCCCCTTCGTCACCCTTTTTATTTAACTTATATGCAAAGGACATCATGTGAAATGCCAGGTTGGTTGAAGCACAAGCTGTATATTGTCACCCTGCTTATTTAACTTACATGCAGAGTACATCATGTGAAATGCTGGGCCAGATTAAGCACAAGCTAGAATCAAGATTACCAGGAGAAATATCAATAACCTCAGATACACAGATGATACCACCCTTATGGCAGAAAGCAAAGATCTAAAGAGCCTCTTGATGAGAGTGAAAGGGGAGAGGGAAAAAGCTGGCTTAAAACTCAACATTAAAAAAAACTAAGATCATGGCATCCGGTCCCATCACTTCATGACAAATAGATGGGGAAACAATGGAAACAGTGAGATACTTTATTTCTGGGGGCTCCAAAATCACTGCAGATGGTGATTGCAGCTATGAAATTAAAAGATGCTTGCTCCTTGGAAGAAAAGCTATGATAAACCTAGACAGCATATTAAAAAGCAGAGATATTACTTTACCAACAAAGTCCATCTAATCAAATCTATGGTTTTTCCAGTAGTCATGTCTGGATGTGAGAGTTGGACCATAAAGAAAGCTGAGCACTGAAGGATGGATGCTTTTGAACTGTGGTGTTGGAGAAGACTCTTGAGAGCCCCTTGGACTGCAAGGAGATCCGACCAGTCCATCCTAAAGGAAATTAGTCCTGAATATTCATTGGAAGTACTCATGCTAAAGCTGAAACTCCAATACTTTGGCCACCTGATGGGAAGAACTGACTCACTGGAAAAGACGCTGATGCTGGGAAAGATTGAAGTCAGGAGGAGAAGGGGATGACAGAGATAAGATGGTTGGATGGCATCACCGACTCAATGGATATGAGTTTGAGCAAGCCCTGGGAGTTGGTGATGGACAGGGAAACCTGGTGTGCTGCAGTCCATAGGGTTGCAAAGAGTAGGACATGACCGAGTGACTGAACTGAACTGACTGATAAATATGTTGAATACATTGTTGATTATATTCCAAAGCAGTTATTCATTATTTGTATTTACTATAGTTTAGGAGAACATGATCCTAAAAACAATTTTCATTGAATATATTCAAGAAGACTATCTTTTAAAGAAAGATTTTAGACAGTGAGTAATTTTGGAGAATTTAATCAGTTGATCATTTGGCAAATCAGTCATTTTGCAAATTAATCTTTCAGTTACTTGCATTTAGACAAATTGATCTAAATTGGGTATTTAGATCAATTGGGCATTTGGCTAGTGGCCATCGCTTCTTTCATCTTCTCTTGTTCAGTGCACATGTCCTTCACACACAGCAGTGCATGCAGTTGTGTTGCCTCTTTGTCCCCCAGTGATACACCCACATGACAGCCTACAGAATGGACAGTTGAAAGAGGGCATAGGCCAGCAAAAAAGAAAGTGAGGCAAAGAAATGAAGTGATAATGCTGGAAATAAAATGCAAATCAAGCATAAGTAGAATTTTGGGAGAAACAGCTGACTGCAGAAATACAGATGCTACTACCATTTGAGAGACTTGAGATGGGCAGCCAGAGAAACCTAGTGAAGGGGAACACAGCAGCATAAAGGAGGAAAGTGGCTGAGATGAAAGGATGGAGTTGGTTCAGAGGGAGTGATGCTGCCAGGAAGGTTCACGCTGAAGGAACTCAGAGACCATTTCTGATACTGAAGGGACAAAGCATAGAATGCTAGAAGCAGATCCACATTTAAAAAGGGGTATGGCAGTGTCCCACGGTGTAGAAAAGATATTTATACTCATGAGTTATATGATGAATGGTTCACAAACAAATAAAACACACTTTGATTCTTAATGTTTCTGATGTTTTATTAGAATCACCATGTACCAAATAAATAAGTGCTTTGCTATGTTTTATTTCCCTATATACTTATAATAGACAATTAGAGGTGTTAATAGTTTGCACACACTTTGTAATTGACAGTACAATCATCATTGTCCTGATTGATGGTTAAATTCACTTGGCACAACTCCAGCTTTCACAGTCATTTCCAGTCCCACACCGCCATGCAGAGGAGCACTGCCCGGGTATCAGCTGAGGCAGAAGGGGGATAAAATCTAGGGCTGTTGTTTGTCTTACATCCCCTTTGATGTTTGCACTTCAAGATATAGACAAAATGCAAATATTTTGCATTATAAAGCTTGACTTCTGGGCAATTGCAAAGCAGTGAAATGAACACCATCCTTTCCTGTCTCTTGCAGCTAATTCAAATGAAAGAGGTGGTGAGGAACAGAGTACTGTACTTGTGGAAGATGAGAGAGAATTTTGATGGCATCTGGAAGAACGTTATCTGATGTTAATGCTGATTTTTCTCCCATGCTTCATGATTGCCCATCGGTGGAGCTGAGCCGCGCTCTTCACGCTGTCAAGAACAATTTTCTCCTTCAGTGATCTTTTCCAAAAGGGTTCTCACTGATGAGTTATTTTTCATTATTATTAGAATTTAAGTACCACACTTAAGTCAGACCTCTACATTCTGAGATGTAACCTTTAGCTGTCATTGTAAGAGGATAAACAGAATTGAAATTATACACCTGGTTAAATGAAAAGAAACCAAGAATGAGAACTATTTATGCAAAGATAGTAGTATGAATATTTGTGTGCCTGCTGGAGAAGCCACTGAGTGGTTCTCCAATATTATAAAGATTTTAGGACCACATCTCTCTTAATCACCTGCAGTTATTTCTATTAACCACTTGAAATTATATTATATTGATTAACTATAAAATTGAATTAGTAGTGCACAGGGATTTTTCTTTCTGAATCATCTGCAGCACAGGAATTCCTCTCCTGGGTATATATTTTTTAAAAAAACTTTAATTTGAAAAGATACATGCACCCCAATGTTCATAGCACAACTGTGTACAATTGCCAAGATGCAGAAGCAACCTAAATGTCCATCAACAGATGAACAGATAAAGAAGAGGTGGTATGTGTGTATTGAACCCACACACATACATACATATATATAATGAAACGTATATTAGTACATATATGATGGAATACCACGCTTAATCACTCAGTTGTGTCCTACTCTTTGTGACCCCCATGGACTATAGCCAGTCAGGCTACTCTCAGCCATAAAAAAAGAATGAAACTTTGCCATTTGTAATAACATGGATGGACTTGAGGGTATTATGGTAACTGAAATTAGAGAAAGACAAATACTGTGCGATATCACTTATATATAGAACCTAAGAAATACAACAAATTAGTGACTATTTACTAAAAAGAAGCAGATTCACAACTCTAGAGAACAAACTAGTGGTTACCAGTGGGGAGAGGGAAGGGGGTAGTGGCAAGATAGGGGTAGGGGATTAAGAGGTACAAACTCTTAGGTATAAAATAAACTATAAAGATATATTGTACAGCACAGAGAATGTAGCCAGTATTTTATAGTAACTATAAATGGAGTATAACCTTTAAAAATTGTGAATCACTATACCATAACCTGTAACTTTTAAAATGTTATACAGAAACTATACTTCAGTTTAAAAAAATTTAAAATATGAGACACTTCCCTAAAGTGTCTGCCAACTCTAAAATGCAATGGTTTGAAATTCGACTCTATAATTAAGAGGGGAAAAAAAAAACATTATACACATTTATTTTCAATATTATTTTTAAATTCCCTGAAGAAACGGAACAGATAAAAGGTAAGTTTAGGGTTGGAGAAAGAAATAGTAAGCCTAAAAGTTGGGGGTATGTTGCAAAAGAATCTCCATGAGCTGACTTGATTACTTTATAGCCCAGTTTACTTACCCCAGCATGGCCAAAGGGCTCAGATGAATTAAGCACTTTAAGGCTTGGCTCTTACAAATGTAATAAATGATACTATTTATTGGTTGTGTAGACAAATTAAAGAAAGAGAGTTGGCTTAATGACTCAGCCTCAGTGTCTCCTACTCCTGAGCCCAAGGGGCACAACCAGCATTATGTCCGTGTAACATGGATGATACCAGTTTGGAGATAATTCTCCATAACTGTTCCCATGTTTCCACCAGGTCCAGGTTTTCTAAGTAAAGGCCTCAGAAGCTAGAGATAGCATTTCGCTAATGTTAGAGAGATTTAGAGCCTGAGCTCAGAGCCATTTACCTTATGTTGAGGTAAGGAAGTTAAAGGCCCCCTCTCCCTAATCCCCAGCTGGATACGATTTACTTCTTGAGTCTTCTTTCTCTTTTTTGGAGGTAGGGGAGATGGGCAGATGTGCTAGCAGACTGTATAAGCTTTGGGTCTCTGAATTTGGGGGTTCCTCTCAGAGGCTACAATGCTGTTGCGTGTGCAGGTAACATCTGGCTTTCATTCCATCACCCCCTGGTGATAAGGGCTTGGGAAAGTGGTGCTAGGTTACTGCTCTGGCTGTTTTTGCCTTGAGTAATAAATTGCTCTTCAGTCCAGAAAGTCTCGTGCCTCCCATCAAGTCAAATAGGAAAAGGTCTCTGACTTTTCAGAGTTTCCTTTTTCATCATTGTTGGTTATCCATTTAAATATAGCAGTGTGTACATGACTGGAGAACGCAATGGCAACCCACTCCAGTACTCTTGCCTGGAAAATCCCATGGACAGAGAAGCCTGGTGGGCTGCAGTCCATGGGGTCGCTACGAGTTGGACACAACTGAATGACTTCACTTTCACTTTTCACTTTCATGCATTGGAGAAGGAAATGGCAACCTACTCCAGTGTTCTTGTCTGGAGAATCCCAGGGACGGGGGAGCCTGGTGGGCTGCCGTCTATGGGGTAGCACAGAGTCGGACACGACTGAAGTGACTTAGCAGCAGCAGCAGTGTACATGACCTTCCCAAAGTTTCTGACTTCAGATTATGTACTGGGTAGGGTTATTATGGTTATTAAATTAGATCATATAAGCATGGAATAGCTACAAAACGGTTTCTTTTAGCTTCCGTGCTATGATCTGAATGTTTGTGTCCTCCTCACAGCCACATCCCAGGCCATATGTTGAAATCCTAGTCCCCACTGTGATGGTATTATGAGGTGGGGCCTTTGGGGGTCATGAGGTCACAGGGATGGAGCCCTCATGCATGGAGGTTAATGGTCCCATAAAGAGGCCCCAGAGAGCTCCCTTGCTCCTCCCACCATATGAAGACACAGCTGAAGTGAGCAGTCTGCAACCCTGAAGAGGCCTTTCCCAAAGTGATCATTCTGGCACCCTCACCTTGGACTTCCGATCTCCAAAACCAGAAGTCAGGTTCTGTTGTTTGTAAGCCACCCTGTCTGTGGTAAAAGTTCAGTTCAGTTCAGTTCAGTTCAGTTCAGTCACTCAGTTGTGTCCGACTCTTTGCGACCCCATGAATCGCAGCACGCTAGGCCTCCTTGTCCATCACCAACTCCTGGAGTTCACTCAGACTCACATCCATTGAGTCGGTGATGCCATCCAGCCATCTCATCCTCTGTTGTCCCCTTCTCCTCCTGCCCCCAATCCCTCCCAGCATCAGAGTCTTTTCCAATGAGTCAACTCTTCGTATGAGGTGGCCAAAGTACTGGAGTTTCAGCTTCAGCATCATTCCCTCAAAGAAATCCCAGGGCTGATCTCCTTCAGAATGGACAAGTAGGATCTCCTTGCAGTCCAAGGAACTCTCGAGTCTTCTCCAAACTGAGACATTCTCTAAGGATAGATTTGTAGCACCTAATGAATCTGTCTAGTCAAAGCTATGGTTTTTCCAGTAGTCATGTCTGGATGTGAGAGTTGGACTATTAAGAAGGCTGAGCACCAAAGAATTGATGCTTTTGAACTGTGGTGTTGGAGAAGATTCTTGAGAGTCCCTTGGACTATAAGGAGATCCAACCAGTCCATTCTAAAGGAGATCAGTCCTTGGTGTTCTTTGGAAGGGCTGATGCTAAAGCTGAAACTCCAATACTTTGGCCACCTGATGTGAAGAGCTGACTCATTGGAAAAGACGCTGATGCTGGGAAAGATTCAAGGCAGGAGGAGAAGGGGACGACAGGGGATGAGATGGTTGGATGGCATCACCGACTCAATGGACATGAGTTTGAGTAAACTTTGGGAGTTGGTGATGGACAGGGAGGCCTGGCATGCTGCAGTCCTTGAGGTCACAAAAAGTCACATGACTGAGAAACTAAACTGAATGAATCCTAGGTCTTATTATGGGGCAGACAGTGTGTTCTGCATTTTCCATGCCCCTTCTCATCTCATTCTCAGAACAACACTATGAGGCAAGTAAACCACACCTGGATTTTTTGTTGTAGACGAAGATACTAAGGCTCAGAGAATTGAATTAACATACTTAAAGTTGCAAGGCTTGTCAGTGGCAAAACAGGAACTCAGCTGCCCTGAGAACACACATCTAAGTCAGAAATGTCTCCAGTGTTCCATTGCCCCAGACAAAGTGTCTTCTTTCCCCGTGTGTTTGTAGGACATGATCTTCTGCCATTCAGCCTAGCCATTTGATGTCGTCTTATGCAGTAAGTCATTCCCTCTTGTGCATAGAGTCATTTCCGTACCTAAAGTCTGCTCTGTGAAGTTAATAGGGGTGTAAATCCCTCAAAATCACCGTCTGTGCATCTCCCTGTGAGCAGGTGATGCTAAGCTGCTGAGGACTGATCCAAGTGAGAGAGTCTGTTAAAAAGTCTCCATGACCCTTGCAAAGCTATCAACACTCATGACTGACCTGACACCCTTGGAAAATTGACTTGCTCCCACAAAGTATCAAGATAAGCCCTCTGCCTTGAAAGGCTAGGAAAACCTGGTTTGTGTGGCCTGGGTCAGGCTTCCCTGATGGCTTAGATGGTAAAGAATCTGCCTGCAATGCAGGAGACCCAGGTTTGATCTCTAGGTCGAGAAGATCCCCTGGAGAAAGAAATAGCAATCCACCCCAGTATTCTTGCCTGGGGAATTCCATGGACAGAGGAGCCTGGTGGGCTATAGTCCATGGGGTCACAGAGAATTGGACACGACTCAGGGACTAACACTTTCACTTTCATGGCCTTGGTCAAAGTAGAAGGGGAAAGAGAAAGTGAAAATGAAGAAGACAGAAAAAGAACACAAAAGAGAAAGAGGAGGAAAGATAAGACAGGAGGGAGCTGACAGGAGAGTGAATCCACAGACCAGGGAAAGTCTGCACTGATGGCAGATTTGAGGAAGTTGACCAGGGAACAGCAAATTAGGAAATGCATAATGCATTGAGAATGTGCTTTCTGGAGCAGCCCTAGATCAAAGATCGCACAGAGGGGCCTGGAATCCATAAGTTTACTTTTAGTGCCAGAAAATGTTTCAGAAAAGCCTGCAAAAAAAAAAAAAAAGGCCTGGGAAATTTTCTTTTAGGATCACATTTACCCCCAAAGACATCAGCCAAGTGTTTTCTATAGCACCAGGCAGGATTTCTTCTAGAGCCCTCATCTGTCAGAAGATTCTTCTGTCAAATAACACCCAGGATGAAGAGAAAACAGGAGAGAGAGAGAGACCACAATGGGGAAAGGAGAGTGGGTGGGTATTCTTGAAAAATAGCCCAAGCAGAGGAAAACACCTAGTGGTTGGGAGTTACAGGGAATAAATATACTATTAAGAGAAAGAAAGTAGCTGTGTTTGTTAAATTTTTGCATTTCTGTATTGCCGTGGGGACTAGGAGTGGGAGGGTATGGCTGCCCTCAGTTATCTCTGTGTTTCTTATAGATTGCGACCCAACCTGCTCTATTAAACCACTCCTCTGAGTTGCAGATAACAGACTTTGCAGATGATGATATGTATTGAAAAGTCCAGGTCATGTTTACATGGAATCTTTTGTTTCAAGAGACCACAGAGCTGCACTTTGATAGTGTTTACTAGACAGTTTGCCTGGGCATCAGCACAGTTTCCAAATCAACAAATACCTACCCTTGCCCCAAAAGACAAATGTGAGGCCTGGCGATTTACATTTCCAAGGCTCTCACTGAAGGGTGTGAGTCACATCAGATTTCTGCATTGTATTAGTTTCCACTTGCTGCTATAACAAAATACCACAAATTTAGTGGCTTCATGTACTGCAGATTTAGTATCTTACAGTACTGGAGATCACAAGCCTCAAATAGGTTCACAGGCCTGCATACCTCCTGGAGGCTCTGTGGGACAATCTATTTCTTCATCTTTTCCAGCTTGTGGAGGCTATCCACATTCCTTGACTCAGGATTCCTTCATCCATCTTCAAAAGCAACAGTGAAGCATTTTCTGTGTCTTTGAACTCTGCTTCTACCCTTGGTGTCTTTCTCTATCCCTCCCTCTTCTTATTCCTCTCCTCTGCGTCCCTATGATTATTATATTCAACCCATTTGAATAATCCGGAATAATGTCTCCATGTCAAGATCCTTAACTTTATCATATCTGCAGTCCCTTTCGCCATGTTAGGTAAGATAGGTTCAGGGGGCTAGGATGTGGGCATCTTTGGGGTCATTATTCAGCCTATCACATGCTGTCTTTATGTAAGAGCAGCATGTTAAAATGTAAGATATATGAATATGTTTATCAATTAAAACCATGTATATATTAATGCCCCATATATTTGATGCAAAAATATGTATCTTTAGCATTTATTATAACTGGTTTAATGTCATTTGGGCCTTAGTTCTCCAGGTGAAAGGCAAGTGATATGTAGTCCAGAAAATAGAGTTGCTCTATATTATGTTTTCCTAATTCCTTGACCTGCAATTTATTCAATAAGAAGATCCTTCACAGTTCACATGCCTGATAGAAGAATGGTGACAGGGTCCTCAGTTATAGGTGTGGGCCTACAGATATCTAAGTATTGGCATATAGATATTCAAATATTGATATACAGAACTTGGTTGTAAATATTGATCTGCACCTAGAGATTGACATATAGTACTTTCAATAACAGCAGTAAAAATGCAGCAGTTCTGTAATTGATCATCCATTCTGCTTGGAACTGGACTGAATGTTTTCCACAAATATCTCATTCATTACTTACTGGAACTTCATTACAACTGCTGATATAACTACACTGATTTTACATATGGGGCAACTGAGAGTCAGAAGGAGTAAGTAACTTGCTCAAGGCTGAAAACATTAGTTAGTTACAATCTCAAGAGAGCCATCTTCTGTTCTTTCTGAAGAGTGTATGTGAGGATCTCCCTATTGCCATCATGCAAACACAAACACAAGTTTCTGTGTCCTTTCACTTGGCCAACGCATTGTTGATGTTTGGGAAATCTGAGTTCCCTCATTTTTTTAATTAAAAGTTTTTATTTTATTCAAGTATAGCTGATTTATAATGTATCAATTTCTGCTGTGTAGCAAAATGGCTCAGTTATACATACTTATACATACATTCTCTTTCGTATTTTTTTCCCTTATAGTTTATCATAGGATACTGAATACCCTTGTGCTGTATAGTAAGACCTTGTTTTTTATCCATCTTGTTTATAATGGTTTGCATCTGCTAATCCCAAACTTCCAGTCCATCCCTCCCTGACATCATTTTTTGGGAGGCGTGTGCAAGATCAGATCGGAAGGAGAGTCAACAAGTTGAATTTTGAAAATACAGAGCATCTGAACAGGAGATACCTGAACTGCAGTTCATCTGCATTACTTCTCTCTTCATTTTCATTTCATTTCATCTTCAGATTGGCTCAGTTCTTGTAGCTGAAATGGCTTCTTGGTCATTACTATTGTATAAATTTGCTATTAAGTTTATTCCCTGAGTTATTCTCACAGTTGGTGGGAAACTCCTCTCATTGTCTTTCCTTTTCTTTCCTTTTTCTACCTACTACGAAAAGCCCTCTCTCTGGACAACATGCCACTGGCCCTATTAAACATGTCGATTTGAAAGAAATAGCTTGAAGGTCCCGCCATCTGGGTGATAGTAAACAGTAGCGAGTGGGGCTCTCCTGGTTCGTGTCAGGGACTGAGTTTGTGGTCTTAGGTCTCATTCAGCTCAAATCCCAGGAATCATCAATAACAATGATGAGGATGAAAAAGGAGTAGAGGCCTGTTTACTGAGTTACTTTCAAAGTTCCAGGAAAATTGATAATCCCTCAGGGAGTGCCCCCATGGAGAGCGATTCTAAAAGAAATGTCAGGCTTCTGTTTAGACAGGCTGCCTGGGGAGGCGGGAGAAAGGCTTGAGATGGGGGGAGGAGAGGTGAAGTAGGGGTGCTCATTCAAAGGAAAATGTTCTTAAATTCCAAATCAGCATTCCATGGTCATCATAAACAGGCTCGTGTATTTGTGCACCAGTGTCCTCCTGACTGAGGCTTTCTTCAATTGCACTTTTGTTTGATCTTCTGCACATTTGCACATTCTCTCTCATATCTTTCTTTTTTGAAATTTTCTCTTTTTTTTTAAATTGGAGAATTGCTTTACAATGTAGTGTTGGTTTATGCCATACAGCAATGCAAATCAGCCATTCTCTCTAATTTCATTTAAAATATAACCAAATGTGGGCTAAGAGAGTCCATGCGTCTCCTTCTCACTTCCAGAGACCAGTTCTTACTCCAAGTCGTTATGAGACACTCCGGCCCTGTGATCTGAGTCCTACTTGCCTTTCTCTGGCGATCAGGACAAAGTCTTGTCATGAATATTCTAATTTATATTCTTTCTCATCTTGTACAAAATCACACAAAGTGTCCTTTCCTGACATTGTAGAGTAGTGAAGTGCACACTGGATAAGACAGAATTCCAAAGGATTGAGAAAGAGTGCCTTAAACTAGCCTCTTATTCTACCAGTGCAGGAGATGCAAGAGATGCAGGTTTGATCCTTGGATTGGGAAGATCCCCTGGAGGATGAAATGACAACCCACTCCAGTATTCTTGTCTGGAAAATCCCATGGACAGAGGAGCCTGGTGGGCTCCAGTCTGTGGGGTCGCAAAGAGTCATATACAACTGAGCACACACACAGTGTTTCTATAGCTATGTGAACTCCCAAATAATCATTCAGTTTAAGGTAAGCCTAAGCTTTGGAAAAAGTCAAGAGCTAAGGGTTTATACATTCAGAATGTATTCCTAAGAAAAGGGAATTAATATATTAACACATTTTATTTGAACTCTTGCTTTAATTGCAGAACCATTTTGAAGCTTTCCAAGATGTATGCTACATTGCAGGAGACAAAGCTCACAATCTAAGGGGGCGGTGGGATTGTGAGTGATAAGGAGGAATGAGACATGTGCCATATTGATTAGAAAAACAGCATGTTGGGAATGGCATTTAATGAGGCCTTGGACAATGAGCAGGGCTTTCTCTAATAGAATTAAGAGCTAAGAGCGGTCCATAGCATGCATGTGGAAGAGTTGTCTGGCTGGGAAAAACCAGCAGAGCAGCTGGGGTTTTATTGTTCTGGGAACTAAGGAAAGTACATAAAGTAGTTCAAAGCATCATGTGTTGTGTATAGGTGAACCACATCTAAAATGCTTTCTCTTGTTACTATTTCTATTTGTTACGCAAAGTCTTGTGGAAAATACATACTATAAATGTGATGTATTGTGGCAACCACAAATTTTGAACACCTGGCATTTTTGTCCACCTTCCTTTTTCTGGTTCCTGTGTGACTCTTCTCCTCTCTACTGTATGGTTTCAAGGGGATTCTTTGTCACTTATAGGAGAGGAAGCATAAACCAAGCTTGACCCATCATGGTACATTACAATAGATGTGGTGATTGGTTAATAGATAGGCATGGGGACCATACCAGATTAATCAGAAACATTTTGAACCAGAGGTCTTAGGAAAGATCAGTGTTTGCTCTTGAGTTTGCTAGAACAGAAGGATATAAATCTTGACTGGCATGTAGAGGGTGAAAAAGATTCTCTCCTGGACCAAACTCTAGTTAGGCTCCTCTGAGCCCTCTTCTCAACTAGGCCTCCACCTTGGTCTTCTATGTCCATCCTTTCTTTACTGGGCCTGCATAGCCCAGCCTTAACAAGAATCCAGCTAAGTTAGTTGGTTGAGAATCTCACTCCCTTCCACTTGATATCTGATCACCTTTGATATCTGATCAAGTTTCCGATCCTCCACTTTTGATGCCTAAGTCCTTGGCCTGCCTTTAGTAGGAATCTCTTCACCCTTTGTGTCTCTTCTGAGTAATTTTCTACCCACTGATCCCCTCACCCTGCTTTCTAGCTATAAATCCACACTCGCCCATATTGTGTTAGGATTAGAGCCCAATCTCTCTCTCCTATTGCCATAGTGTTGAATAAATCCTTTATAATTTTAACAAATGTCAGAATAATTTTTTCTTTAAAATGAACTAACAGAATTCATTGAAGTTGAGAGATGGGGAAGCAAAGAAATGACTACACTTGAGACTCTGTGCCTGAAGCCAGATTCATCCATGGGCTTGCCAGTTATATCAGCCAGTTATCGCCTTTTTACTTAACCTAGATGGTGTTGGGTTTCTCTCTCTTGCAGTGGAAAAGGCCCTAATAATGGCAACTACCTATTCCTCTTAGGAAGATAGCATAGACTAACTGGGTAAAATAGTGTTAAAGATAGAAATCCCAGAATGTCCAGATTTTCCCCAGGCTCTCCTTCTTATGGTAATGGGAATAGCAGTGGGTATTTCTTATGGGTATTTTGTTCCTTGGAAATATTACCATTTTTAAAACTTCTGTTGTAAGGCAGCTATGCTAGATGTTTTCATGTTTGGAGTTTTATTTAATCCGAACTCTGAAAGAAGTCTTTTTTCATCCCTAATACACAGACAACGCAACAGAGGCCCAGTGGGTTTTAACAAATCTTGGACTGTCTGCTAGAAATTACACAGTGTTTCTTCCATAGTTTTCTAAATATCCTTTGACAAGGAATTCTTTACATAGTATTTTTCTTTAAGAAAATTGTGGTGAAAATTTACTAAGCATCTTACTTTGTTTCTTGGTTTGTTTTTTCACACTCAACCAAATATGCTACAAAAGAATAAAACAGTCTTAAATCTCTCATACTTAGTTTCTGTCTATAAATACTTATATTTCTTCAGATATAATTTAATATTTACCTAATAGCATGAAGGGAAGCCTCAGTGGATCATGACATGAAACACTCCCTGGAAAAACTCTGTGATGCCACTAGGCTTTTACTGCTTGATTGCTTTGATGTGAAAGTAGCCCCAAATGTAGGTGTTTCTACAACACAGGGACTGCATTTCACAGCTTTCTCATGAAAGCATTGGTACTGACTTTCAAACCAGAGAAGCAGAGTTTCTATTTCATTATTTTTTCCTAATAAAAATTTTTTTCGACTCCTCTGAAAAGGGGCAACTATTTTGAAACTCTCATGAAACTTCTTGAATCCTAAAGGCATGATGAATTTCACAGTCAGATTCCAAATGATGTTCCCAATCTTAAATGAGAAAGAAGTTACTTATTTTTAATCTAGCTGGGTTTCTAAAAAGATGGGTATCAAATTCATTCTCCTTTGAGCCAAAATGTTTTTTAAAATAGTCTTTTCATAGTTTTCCTCTAGAAGAAAATTATTTTTACTTGTTACCTTACAAGAAATATTCTTCTTGTTTTCATAAGTGACATCTATAAGAAGAGCAGAATCTGGCATTGTTGTTCGCATTGCCAGATAGTTTATTTAGCTTGAGACTGTGAGTAAAATCAGGCTTCCCAGGTGGTGCTAGTGGTAAAGAATCCACCTGCCAAGCAGGAGACCGGAGTTCGATCCCCGGGTTGGGAAGGTCCCCTGGAGGAGGGGATGGCAACCCACTCCAGTATTCTAGCCTGGAAAATCCCATGGGTGGAGGAGCCTGGTGGGCTACAGTCCATGGGGTCTCAAAGAGTTGGACGCGACTAAAGCGACTTAGCATGAACACACGTGAGTAAAATATTGTTCAGATGGCAGTGCAGGTTTTTAAACTTCTGAGGAGGTCTTCTAGTTCAGTCTTGAAGGACTGAACACAGCATTTAGCATGGTGCCTTACATAATATTATGCACTCAATAAATGAAAACCAGAATCCAGTATATTTTGACTTGGAATATCTCACTAAGATCAGGAAGCAGGATAGAGAAAAAGTGGGTTACAAAGAGATCATAAGAAGACTTACTTTATAATTATAATCACAAGAAATAATTTCAAGTACACAGTATCACAAAATCTGGCAACTTTAACTCACCTGTGGCATTGAGTAAGTTGTTGTTTATAGTCGTTTCTGTTTTCTTGAAAAACAAAGCAGTGCAAACGTAAGCCAAACAAGGCTTTTGCAAGCATGAATGTTTTTCCATATTAATGCAGTACGAAAGCTTCACTCCGTGGAAATGTAACATTCAAAATTGTTTGCATCTCCCTTTACCTCCCCTTCCATCCTTTGCAAAGTAAAAAAAAAAGTGTAAAAGCATATTTCATATTTCAGTATTTGTCAATTCTAGAGATAAACCTAGGGCCCATGAATCACTCCAATACGCAGTTCCAACATGAAACAACCAAGTCCACTCCTTTCTTGAAAAAAAAAAAAAAAAAAAAGACTATTGTTACAAGAAGTTTTAAGTTCACAGCAAAATCGAGTGGAAATTACAGAAAGTTCTCAAATACCTCTCTCTGGCTTCCATACAGCCTCCTTGACTATCAGCATTCCCAGCAGAGTGGTGTATTTGTTACAGTTGATGAATCTGTATTGACACGTCATCATCATCCAAAGCCCACAGTTTCCATTAGGGATTCACTCTTGGTGTGGTACATTCAGTGGTTTTGACAAATATATAATGACATGTATCCACCTTTATAATAGCATACAGACTATTTTCCCTGCCCTGAAAGTCCTCTATGTCATGCCTGTTCATCCCGCCCCCGCCCCCCGACTACACCCTGGAAACTACTGATCTTTTTACTGAATCCATAGCTAACTCCCTTTTAAAGTAGCTCTGGATCACAATAATAAATACAATTGTTTGATGGGTACATATAAAACCAAAAATCACTTAAATTTCTCTGCTTGTAAAGATTGCAATCATATTGAATAGGTTAACCACTTTGAGGGGTGGTTCCGTCTTCTTTATTAAAATTTATTGAAGTATAGTTGATTTATGATGTTGTGTTAATTTCTGCTGTATAGCAAACTGATTCAGTTATGCACATACATTCTTTCTCATGTTTTTTTCCATTGTGGTTTATCATATGATACTGAATATAGTTTCCTATTCTCAGGTGGTGCAGCAGTAAAGAATCTTCCTGCCAATGCAGGAGAAGCAGGAGATTCGAGTTTGAGCCCTGGGTCAGGAAGATCCCTTGGAGGTAGAAATGGCAACCCATTCCTGCGTTCTTGCCTGGGAAATCCCATGAACAGAGGAGGCTGATGAGCTACAGTCCCTGAGGTTGCAAAGAGTTGGACACAACTGAGCGACTGAGTATGCATGCATGCTATTCAGTAGGACCTTGTTGTTTATTTTTCTCTGTATAATAGTTTGCATCTGTTAATCCCAAACTCCCAATCCTTTCCTCTGGGAAGAGGATACAGTTAATTCTTAAACACTCATTTCTGCTTCCCAAATCAAGACACAGTTGGTTAAGAAATTAATGTCTAGTTCAGGAATGTAAATTTTTTTAATGAGAGAAAATCAATTAATGCTATTAAGAGGATGAAGGAGAATCATATAATCACATCATTAGATGCATAAAAGGCTTTTAAGAAAGTTTAATATTCATGATAAAAGTCTTGGTAAATAAGGAATAGACCAGAACTTAATATTTTGTGAAGAATATTTATAAAGAGATTATATTAATAGCAGATTTCACACACAATGATGACATGTTGAATGTATTCCTTTTAAAATCATGTATGAGAAAATTTCTTGCTGTCAATTATCTTCATCATTGTATTAGAGATACTGGCCAGTAAAATTTACTACAGGAATTGAAAAAAGAACCCTTATCATTCACAGATAATATGATTATCTATGTAGAAAACTCCAGATCATTTGCAGATAAGTATTTGGAAATGCTGAATATAAAACACACAATATGAATGCTGTTTAACCTCAGCAGTAATGGAAAAGAAAAAAAAAATTACAACAGCATCAAAATTTTAAAGTATTGAGGAATATTTTTCACAGAGCTTTATGGAAAGTGAGCTGTTGAATGTCATTAAAGAAGATTAAAAGATTAAAAAATGGAGAGTCATACCATATTCATAGAAATGAACACATGTATTAGTTACCTCTTGGTGCAAAACAAATTACCCCAAACTCAGTATAAATAATATAAAAATAAGAAGTATAAAACCAAATATTTATTATCTCACAGTTCCTGTAGTTCAGGTACTCGGAGGCAGATTAACTCTGGGTTTCCGGCTCAGGTTTTTTGTGGAATTGCAATCAAAATGTCAGTTGGGAGAAGGTAGTGATCTGGGGGCTTGCCTTGGGTGGAGGAGCCACTTCCAAGCTCTTATATGTGGCAGTTGGCAAGAGGCATCAGTCCCTAACTGGCTGTTGGCTAGAGGCATCAGCTCCTCACCACACAGCTCTTTCCAGATGGCAACCTGACAGCTGGCTTCCCTGAGAGAGAGAGAGATCCAACAAAAAGACAGTCTAATGTCACTTCTGCTTTTTTCTATTTATTTGAAACAAGTCACTAAGTCAAGCCCACACTCCAAGGAAGGAGAAAGAGTTTCTATATTTTGAAGGGAATGTGAGTTTGTGGATATTTTAAACTTTCCAAAACCTCAATATTATAGAGATACCAGTTGCCTGCCAATTCCTCAATAGATTCAGTGCCTCCTTTTTCCTTAACTGTAAGTTTTGTATAGATTTCTAAGAATTTTTAAAAATGGAAACCTAAATAATATTTATACAAATATGTGTGTATGTGTGCTCAGTCGTGTCCAACTCTTTGTGACGCCATGGACTGTAGCCCATCAGGCTCCTCTGTCCATGGGATTTTCCAGGCAAGAGTACTGGAGTGGGTTGCCATTCCCTTCTCCAGATGATCTTCCTGACCCAGGGATCGATCCTTTTTCTCCTGCATTGGCAGGTGGATTCTTTACCATCTGAGCCACCTGAGAAGCCCCCTTATACAAATATAGGTGATAAAAACGGTCAGCAGCAAACAGTAAACACAAAACTGAGGATGACGTTTAGCTCTAGAGCAGTGGTTCTCAAACAGTGATTTCAGGTTCCAGAGGACATGTGGCAATATCTGGAAACGTTTGTGGTTTTCTTGTCTGGGGAAGGGCTATTTGGCATTCTAACAGGTAAAAAGCCAGAGATGCTGATGGACATTCTATGATACACAGCACAGCCTCAAAGCAAATGGTGAGGTTGAGATGCCTTGGAAAAGGGAGTGGGTTTGAGCTGGGGCATGTAGGGGAAATAATAATAATGTTCACTTTTCTTAAATTAATGCCATGGTGCAAATACAGGGATATATTTCATAATGATTTTAAAAATATGTAGCATAAATAATCTCTTGTGTTCACTCAGTAAGAAACACAGTCAAAAAGAAAAATTTTTGAATCAACAGAACTTGGAATTCAGCTGGGCTTGGAAGACTTGTGAACTTCCTGTTTTGAACAACTGGATAAACAAGGGTACCATTTAATGCTACATTTTTTCCCTAAGGTAAAAGCCTCCCCAGAACATAGCTCTAGACCACTTAGCATTTTATTGAGGTGGAAAACAGCTCTACAATATCAATATTTTGAAGTAGACCTTAGACACAGACTGCCTTGGTGAACTCTGACAAATCTCTGAACTTGGCGATTTGTAAGTCACTGTTTGTCTTTTCAAATCCAGCTGGCCCTAAGTCATTGTTCCACCTCCTCTGAGGGAGGGTCAAGAGAATAAGTTCAGCCATGAAGCAGAGACCTTGTAGCCCTGGAAACATCAAGTGAGTGGAGGCCCCCAAGATCTCACAGCTCAGACACTGGGTTAGCTGGCTTAAGAGCCCTGGCAGAACTTTCTGGCAGCCTGAGTCAGTATCAACCATCGGGCACTGGGCAGGTGAAAGCAACTTGCCATGAGTCCGAAGCCCAGACCAACCAGATTCTCCTGGGGGCCAGTCTAGGGCATCTCTAGCCTCGCTCTGAACTCCCACATAAGTTCGTAGTTACCCTCAGCTTTAAATGAATGAAAATCAAGTCTTCCATGATTAAAAACAAATGCTGTGTTTGGTGCCACAGTTGCAGAGAGTTGAAGGCCTGCTATGTGTATCATATACCGGAATGAACTGGAGGAGACAGAATAAGAGATGGAATTTAAGGTAACATGTGATCTTTTTAACTTTTAGATTATGCTCTGACTTCCCCCTCACCATGTAGTTGAATTTTCACACATGATAACAATATTTTTCCTTGCAGCAGATGGGCCCTGTTATGAAGACGAGTTTTGCACCTTATTTTGTCTTTCATATGTCTAAAAATTATACATAAAAACCCCAAATGTGAGCAATTAGCCTCAACTCTGCCAACCCTTTGTGTTTTTAAACAGCCAACCAGGAGGCAGTGGGGCTATTCGAGTCTTAAAAGTGCGTAATGACCCCCATTATAGAAATATGAAATGCTGTCCAATCTTAGAGAACCTCCATTTTGTGGGGGAAAAACCTGCCCAATACTAGCTATGTGCACAGAAGGATGACATATTGTGAGCCCAAAGGTCAAGGCAAAAACAGCCCAACAAAGATGCAGCTCACCCACCACTAAGCCCATTTTAAACTTCTGTCATTTTAAGCATATTTTAAAATTGGACCTCAACCTGAGTAAATTTTCCTGGTAGAGGCAGCAGCATGGCCTTCATCTCATGATTTTCCCCCAGGACTTCAGCAGAGCTCAGGAATGCTCGATGTATGAGAAAGAGGGAAGGACTCCTTTTGTTACTGAGCCAGGTTCCTTTTGCCTAACTTAGAGCAAGCAAAATTCTCAGATGCTGAGGTTTGCAGTGGAGAGAGGGTTTATTCACAAGGCAGCCAAGAGAGGAGACAAGAAAACAAGTTTCATATCCAGCTCTCTGAAGCTCAGGGGCTTGGAGCATTTATGTGTATGTTAGTCGCTCAGTCGTGTCCGCATCTCTTGTGTCTCCTGCATTGGCAGGTGGATTCTTCTACCACTGCACCAATGCATGTCTTTAAAGTGAAAGTGTTAGTCACTCGGTCGTGTCCGACTCTTTGTGACCCCATGGACTGTAGCCAGCCAGGCTCCTCTGTCCATGGGATTTCCCAGGCAAGAGTACTGGAGTGGGTTGCCATTCTTCCTGACCCAGGGGTCAAACCTGGGTCTTCTTCATTGCAGGCAGATTCTTTACCATCTGAGTCACCAGGGAAGCCCGGAGCATTTATGGGATACTGAATTAAAAAAGCAGGGTGGTTTGAGGTATGAGGGGACATGAGGAAAGGTGGCCAAAAAAAGGTAATTCTAGTTGCACACAGGCATAACTCAACCACAAACCTCTGCACTTTCGAAGATGGAGGTGCTTAGCACCATCTGAGAGTGGAGTTTGGCCTTCAAATATCTAAAGGTCATTTAGTAGACACTTGTGCATGCACAGTTGGAGGGTCAGTGTGGTCCTGTCCAGTCTTACCTAGCTTGGCTCAAAAGCACAACTGGACCCCAAGCTGCTGGAAAACAACTTCAGCAAACATCTCTTACTTTATGCTACATGCTATTTGGAGGACTCCCAAATCTTTTGTTGTTGTTGTCAGGTTGCCCAGTCGTGTTTGACTCTTAGTGACCCCATGGACTGCAGCACGCCAGGCTTCCCTGTCCTTCACTATCTCCCAGAGTTTGCTCAAACTCGTGTTCACTAAGTTGGTGATGTCATGCAACCATCTCATCCTCGGTCACCCCCTTCTCCTCCTGCCCTCAGTTTTTCCTAGCAACGATTAAAATAACCTTATTAGTGAAGGCAGGTGAAATGTGATTACACATGGTTTCACATTCAGATGTAGGCATAGTACTTGGGAAAATATTGGGGTCATATGATAGAGATTGAAGAGGTCTGTACCCTGAATTTGAAGGACAGCAATGTGAGGGAATGATAGCCTGGTGGAGTGAAAAACTTGTTTCCCACCAATTTTCTACCTGTGAGATTCTGAATCTTTCTTTTGCAGTTTTCTGTTTTGTGAGATGTGAATTTTAGACCATTTGGTTTCTAACACTCTGTAATTCTAATAGGGTTCCCAAGTGGCTCAGTGGTAAAGAATCCACCTGCAGTTCAGAAGATGTAGTTTTGATCCCTGGATCGGGAAGATCCCCTGGAGGAGGGCACAGCAACCCACTCCAGTATTCTTGCCTGGAGAATCCCATGGACAGAAGAGCCTGGTGGGCTGCAGTCCATGGGGTCGCAAAGAGTCAGACACAAATGAGCGACTGAGCACAAGCACGAGCATGTCTCTCACAGCCAATGAAGTTTCATCTGTCAGAATGTTCTTTTCCCTACTTCTCTTATATTTTAAAGTCCATATGAAATTATAAAAATTGTATCCATAATACTTAGCCCCCTATAAATGGTGCTGTTAGCCCAGTGTGGGTGAAATGTCTGAAATGAGTTTTGGCACTTTCCAAATGTGGATTCCAAATGATCCATTCCAATGTGGATCATTGGTGCTTGGAGATGGCAAGTGGTGATGAAGATAGAAGAAACAAGGGGAGAGCTCATCCCTCTTTTCGTACTTAAGGTCCAGTGTATACAGAAAATGATGGATGAATAAGGTTATCTTTCCCATTTTCTACTTCTCTGGGAAAGACAAGACTGCATAGGTACTTTGTACTGGGTCAGGATAGTACGACCCCCACCTCCCCCATGGGTGTTTATTATTTATGTCAAGCAGGCATAGCTGAACTGCATCACTGCTCATTAATATTAGTTATCTATTGCCACACAACAATATTACCACAAACTTAGCAACCTAAAACTATGCACATTTATTATGTCATGGCACAGCTTAGCTGGGTCCTCTGCAAGGCTGCAATCCGGGTGTTGGACATGGTGGCGGCCTTATCCGACATTCAGGATTCCCTTCTCAGCTCCCTCAATCGTTGACAGCATTCAATTCCAGGCAGGGTATCCAACTGAAGCCCCAGTTTCACCCCAGGTTGGACACCCAATCAGTCAACCCTTTCCACCAGTAGCTCACACCATGGCAGCTTGTGTCTTCAAAGCCAGAAAGAAGAGAGAGGTAGACGTCGGTAAGACAGGCCTCCGATTATGTAATCATGTATATGGAATCTCCTACCTCCTGTCACTTTTCCTGCATTGGATCTCACCTCTCTGTTAGTCAGATGCAAGTCACAGGTCCTGCCCACACTCAACCAGCGGGAACTACACAAAGTGGGAACACCAGTAAGTGGGTATTGTGAGGGCTTTCATATCAGCTATTGTCCCATTGGTCCCTGATAAGTTAATTGGTTCATGTGACACACATCTGCTGGGAGTTTACCATAGCTTGACCCTGTGCTTGGAACTAGAGTGTAGGACAAAGAAGAGATGCTGTGTAGTCTGGCCCTGGAAGCAGTTGATGGCGGCTGGTAGTGGTGGTGGTGGCAATGGTACCAGCTCCCTCTGGCAGCTCGGGCTGAGCCTGTGCTGAGCGCTTTCCTCCACTCGAGGCTGCTGGGCTGGCTGGGAAGCCGCTGACCTTCACAGTGTGGTCTCCCCACAACCTGCGAAACTGGCAGCTCCTTCTATTTGCCACCCAGGGCAGAACTGCTTCTGTTTATCACTGACTCACTTCCCTGTAACCAGAGAGCCCTCCCCAGAGTCCATTCAGCTACTTTCTTTTATTTTTTTAAAAAAATTTTATTGGAGTGTAGTTGTTTTACAACGTAATTCAGGTGTGCACCAGAGTGATTCAGTTATACATATATTAATTCTTTTTCATATTCTTTACTCATATAGGTTATTATAGAGTATTGAGTGGAGTTCCCTATGCTATACAGTAGGTCATTGTTGATTATCTATTTTATATATAGTAGTGTGTATATGTTCATCTCAAGCTCCTAATTTATCTCTCCCTCCCAAGTTTCCACTTTGGTAACTGTAACTTTAGATTTGAAATCTGTGAGTCTATTTCTGTTTTATAAGTTCATTTGTATCATTTTTGAAAATTAGATTCCATGTGTGAGTGATATCATATGATATTTGTTTTTGTCTGCCTTAGTATGATAATTTCCAGGTCCATCCATGTTGCTGAAATGGCATTATTCCATTCTTTTTATGGCCGAGTCATATTCCATTGTGTATATGAACCACATTTATCTATCCATCCCTCTGTCTATGAACATCTGGGTTGTTTCCATGTCATGGCTATTGTGACTAATGCTGCTATGAATATTGGGGTATACATATCCTTTTGGAGTATGATTTTCTCTGGAGATATGCTCGAGGGTGGGATTGCAGGAACATGTGGTGACTCTATTTTTAATTTAAGGAACCTCCATACTGTTTGCACTTTCCTGGTAGTTCAGTTGGTAAAGAATCTGCCTGCAATGCAGGAGACAGCGGTTCAATTCCTGGGTTGGGAAGATCCCCTCGGGAAAGGATAGGTTACCCACTGCAGTATTCTTGGGCTTTCCTTGTGGCTCAGCTGATAAAGAATCCACCTGCAATGTGGGAGACCTGGGTTTGATCCCTGGGTTGGGACTATCCCCTGGAGGAGGGCATGGCTACCCACTCCAGTATTCTTGCCTGGAGAATTCCCATGGAGAGAGAAGCCTGGCATGCTACAGTTCATAGGGTCACAAAGAGTCGGACATGACAGCAACTAAGCACGCCATACTGTTCTCCAGGGTGGCTATACCAATACATCCAGATAGTTCTCATCATCTTTTCCAAAATCTCTGCTGGGATGGTGATCAGAGTGCAGAGTAGGACATGGCACTGGCCTTTGAGTCTTCTCTAGACCCAGTCCATCATTATAAATCATCTCTGTCTTGGGTTAGGTTCCCAAGAGGTACAGCCAGAGATGAGGAGGACTCATGTAAAGGTGGTTTTGAGGAAAAACCCATCACAGGGCAGAAGGGGATGTGGGCCCAAGCTGAGGGGGTGGTGAGGGTGTGGTACCCAGCCAAGCCCCATGGAAGGAAGCTCTGGAGCCTCTGTACCTCAGAGGAGTTAGATACAGGCCAGGTGGTCTTGGAGCCTTTTATTCCTGCATCCTTGGGTCATTGGTAAAGAGCAGATCCAAACCCAAAGTGATGTGAATTCCCTTCATGCTTTCTGCTCTCCTTTCTGTTGATTGAGTAGGTTCTAGTAGTCTCAGGGCAGTTATTTGATCAAGAGAAGTAGGTGCTACTTGTGAGTAAAAGACAGCTGGGGGAGCTTGGTGCACAAAACATGGTGTAGATGTTCCAGGGGATATGTGATATCATCACTCCAATGAAAATCTCCTCAAATTTCAGCATTTCAGTTGGCTGCCCATTTTCTTCCTGAACCCTGAAAATACCTGCCTAGAAATTGATTTCCTGACTTTTCATATCACTCTAAAACCATATTTAAATTCTCCCCATGCATGAGTTTTAACTTGTTCTTTAGACCAGGATTTCACAACTTTTTAGCAATGTTGAGATTTGAGGACACATAATTCTTTGTGGTGGAAACTGTTCTGTGTATTTGTGATATTGTGATTTATAAGAAATACAGAACTTACCTGGTGGCAAAGTAGTTATGACTCTGTCCTTTCACTGCCACAGGCTCGGATTTGATCCCTGGTTGGGGAACTAAGACCCTGCAAATCCTGTGGTGTGACCAAAAGAAGAAAAGAGATGCATGTGTATTTGGTCATTCAGATGACTAAATTATATTTTTTATAAATATTTCACCTTCATCCATAATTCCTGATTCACAGCTCCCCAAATCCTTGGAATTTCCTGAGTGAAAAGAACAATGGGAGTATCTTTTGTTACAGTACTTGGTTACTTGTCCTCAGTTCCAGAAAACGCTTCAGAGCCCTAGACTAGAATTGGTTGCCTTATTCATAATGAACCCCTTTCCACTACACCTGGGTTTATAATAATGAAGTGACTTTTGGAAAGCTCCTAAGGAGAGGGGCTGGTAGCTAGAGGAACCAACCTTGATTAGATGGTTGGAAATTTCAGTCCCACCCCATGATTTCCGGGGAGGGAGATGGGCAGGAGGATAATTCATTCACGAGTGGCCAGTGAGTTTAATCAGTCATGCTGTTGACCTGAAAGAAACAGATTTCAGAAGCTTCTCTAGCAAAGATGGGTTTATTTAGGATCAGCAGAAAATAGTAATTTGGGATCTGCAACCATAACAAAGTGTGTGCAATGCAAGGGAAGGAGAACACTTTATAGGAAGGAAAAGGAACTTGGGAGGGCTCTATTAAACAAAGAACGCATGGCTTTTCATCGGCTGAGTCCTCGCCAGGAAAGAAGAGGAGTCTATCTGCTTTGTGCTGGGCTCTGCTATAGTCCTAGGGCATAAGACCTCCCCCTTCTGGTCTCCCTTTCTTGAGGTTTCTGTTAATTAATTTTTTAGATTTCCTCCCTTTAATCACGATCTTTCTCTGAAAGCATTGCTGAGCAAGAGTCAGTTTTTTTTAGATTCAGTGGCTTGTTTCCCCTCAGTTGTCAGGAAGGACCTTTCCTGGGTATAATGTCTCACACTGGAGGGAAAGTACACAGATTGGAAATGCATAAAGTTCACATGAGTTACATGGAAGGGTAGGAGGAAGAACTTCCATGTATTTTTTACCTAAAGTCCATATGTTATCAATATCGTGGACACTGGAGATCATCTGGAATAGTATGTCACTGTTAGAATTTTGGTGGCAACATTCTACCAGGCCTGGTCCAGATATCTTGTGAAAGCTGTCTCAGCAGATGTCACCTGCTTCAGTTCTGGGAAATCCTTACTTCCGGTCACCAGATGATGTGCAGATCCAGTCAGGACATGGCACTTTCTTTAGGAGTGTCATGTGAATCCAAGAGTCCATTCTGTGGAGTTTGGGGGGCACAGGAGCTGGTTAGCAGTACTTGATAAGAGTCTTTGTGGTGAGATTGAAGAGAATTCTTCTGATCATGTCTTTCCCAGTATACAAGATCTCCAGGTTGCAAAGTGTGATGCTTAAGGTCATCTCCCAAAGGCACACTGTGAAAAGATTGCTCTTCCAAAGCATTGTTATTGACTTGTGTTTTTGAAATGTGCTTCATTTATGACAGTGTGTTAGTTTTATTGGTTCCACACCTAGTTTCAGGTGTACAGCAAAGTGATTCAGTTTTATATCTGTATCTATAGACTTTTCCTGATTCTTTTCCCTTATATGTTATTGCAAAATACTGAGTACAGTTCCCTGTGTTATAGAGTAAGTCCTTGTTTATTCTATACGTATTAGTGTGTATATGTAAATCCCAAACTCCGAATTTATCCCTCCTCCCTTTCCCCTTTGATAACCATAAGTTTGTTTTCTATGTGTATGAGTTGATTTCTGTTTTGTAAACAAGTTAATTTGTGTCTTTTTTTTTTTTTAGATTCCACATGTAAGCTATATCATATGATATTTGTCTGGCTTACTTAGTCTGATAATCTCCAGGTCCATCCATGTTGCTGCAAATGGCATTACTTCATCCTTTTTTATGGCTTATAATATTCCATTATATGCTTGTACTCAATTTTCTTTATCCATTCATCTGTCAACTAACATTAAAGCATTGTTATTTTTAATAGATGCGTTTTTAAAAAATAGGCCTATTTTTAATAGGCCTTTTCAATACCAGAGTATCTCTCTCTTTTTCAATTGTGGGTCTAAAGAAGCAAGAGCCAAGTTCATTGGGCATTCTGCACCTGTCTCAAAGGGTGACAGTTTATGAGTTCCCAAAGGGGTGGATCTGAGATTTAGGTGGACCAATGGCATTGCTTTTGGCCAAAGTGTTTGGAGGGCCTTGACAGATTTTGCCAGCTTGAATCTTAGTCATGCAATTACCGTGGTCAACTAAACCAGAGGAAGGAGGATGGTAAACACAGTGAACGTGTTGTAAAACCAGCCACACAGCACAGACTTGTTGAGGTACTTGGCCAGTAAAAACCGGTTCCTTGATCACTATGAAATTTGAGAGGAGTTTCCCAGGTAAGGATAATCTTTTCCAAGAGGATTTTACCCACAGAAGAGGCACTAGCCTTTCTACATGGTAGACTTCAGTCCAATGTAAAAACATACAGATCGCGACTAAAACATATTTAAATCCATTAAGTGGAGGAAATTGTATGAAATCCATTTGCCAGTCCTCAAAAGGTCCATTAGGCAGTTTCAAATGTCTGGGAGTGGTACGAATAGGCTTCCCTGGTTTGTACTTTGAACAAACAAGACAAGTGAGGTAGATGCTTTATGTGGCCTTATTAATGTTTCCCCACTACTGCTGAGTCATGAAGGCTGCCATCTTGTCAGTAGGCCAATGGTTTAATTCATGTATGCTGGTGACAAGTGGCAGTTTTATACTCTCTGATAGGACTGGGCTGTTGTTTGGTCAATTCAGAGCTTTCTCATTTTATCAAACCGATTGCTAAATTTCTAATGTTGTTTTTCCTTTTCTGAGGCCAACTGTTGGGCCTCTCTTGGCAGTTTTTCTAAATTATCATTTGAGGATATATCCCTTTGGACCACGACAGAGGTTTGGCTGTCATTTGCCCCTTTTTAAAAATAATTTTCAACCCTGTATGTGAGACAGCAAAGGAGACACAGATGTATAGAACGGACGTTTAGACTCTGTGGGAGAGGAAGAGGGTGGGACGATTTGGGAGAATGGCATTGAAACATGTATACTATCAGGTAAGAAATGAATCACCAGTCTATGTTCGATACAGGATACAGAATGCTTGGGGCTGGTGCACGGGGATGACCCAGAGAGATGATATGAGGTGGGAGGTAGGAGAGGGGTTCAGGATTGGGAACTCATGTACACCCATGGCAGATTCATGTCAGTGTATGGCAAAACCAATACAGTATTGTAAAGTAAAATAAATAAATAAATAAAAATAATAATTTTCTATTGATTTGTTTTTGGCTGTGCTGGGTCTCCACTGCTGCATGGGCTTTTCTCTAGTTGCAACAAGTGGGCTTCTCACTGCAGTGGCTTCTCTTGCTGCGGATCACGGGCTCAGTAGTTGTTGCACATGGGCTTAGTTGTTCTGTGGCATGTGGAATCTTTCTGGACCAGGGATCGAACCCTTGTCTCCTGCACTGGCAGCAGATTCTTTACCACTGAGCCACCAGGGAAGCCCCATTGGTCCCTTTAAGGGCAGCATTCCTTGCAGACATATCAGCAAGGAGCTTTCCTTTAGCTTCCAGAGTCAAGTTTTGAATGCCCTGGAATCTTAATAATAGCTGAACAGCAGATAAAAGTATTGCTGAACATGGAGGACATTTAAAATTTTATTTCTACTAGAAGTAAGGAAACCACATTGCTCCCACAACATTCCAAAATCATGAGCTACTCCAAAAGCATACCTACTATTAGTATAAATATTGGTAGTTGCTTCAGTAGTGTCTGCCTGTGGCTCCATGGCCTTTAGCCAACCAGGCTCCTCTGTTCATGGAGATTCTCCAGGCAAGAATACTGGAGTGGATTGCCACTTCCTCCTCCAGGGCATCTTCCCAACCCAGGGATCGAAACCACATCTCCTGCATTACTGCTGAGCCACCTGGGAAGCCCCAAATCAACTATACTTCAATTAAAAAATAATAAACAAAATTGTCTCTCTGCAAAATAAGATTTTAAGATTAACTGAGGCAAACAAATGGCTAGAGAAATATAAAATGGCTCCTGAAGCCTCATGCTCTTCTGGAGAGGTCAGAGCATGTGTGCGTGTATATACCATATCTTTATCCATTTATCTGTCAATGGACATTTAGGTTGCTTCCATGTCCTGACTATTGTAAGTAGTGCTGCTATGAACATATCTTTTTTTTTTTTTTAATCCTGAAATCAAAATAGCTTTTGTTTATTTAAAGTATTTTTATATTGGAGTATAGCTGATTAACAATGTTGTGGTAGTTTCAGGTGGACAGAAAAGGGACTCAGCCATACATATACACATATCCATTCTCTCCAAAACTCCCTACCCATCCAGGCTGCCATGTAACACTGAGCAGAGTTCCCTGTGCTCTACACTAGGTCCCTGTTGATTAACCATTTAAATATAGCAGTGTATACATGTCCATCCCAAACTCCCTAGCTATTCCTTCTTCCCATCCTTCCCCCCAGTAACCATAAACTCTTTCTCTAAGTCTGTGAGTCTGTTTCTATTTTGTAAATAAGTTCATTTATATTATTTATTTTTAGATGTTGCGTTTAAGGGATGTCATATGATGCTTCTCTTTGTCTAACTTACTTCAGTCGCTGTAACAATCGCTAGGTCCATCCATATTGCTGCAAATGGCATTCTTTCATTCTTTTTAATGGCTAAGTAATATTCCGTGTGGGCTTCCCAGGTGACTGAGTGGTGAAGAATCCAACTGCCAGTGCAGGAAACAAAAGAGATGATCCTACTTGATCCCCTGGAGTAGGAAATGGCAACCTGCTCTAGTATTCTTGCTTGGAAAATTCCATGGACAGAGGAGCTTCGTGGGCTGCAATCCATGGGGTCACAAATAGTCAGACACAACTGAGCGACTGAGCATACACACAATATGCCATTGTATATATGTACCATATCCATTTGTTTGTCAGTGGACATTTAGGTTGCTTCCATGTCTTGGCTATTGTAAATAATGCTGCAATGGACATTGGGATATGTGTATCTTTTTGAATTAGAGTTTTCGTCTTTTCTGGATACATGCTGAGAGGCAATTTCAGATTTCTGGTAACACTGGAAAGCCTCAAAATTGAAATAAGCATTCCATTGAGTTCTGGAAATTTGAACTATTTAGTCTAATTTGGTTTTAAGGAAATTAAGTTTGGGGATTTCGAAAGTTCTCAGGGCATGAGAGCTCCCTCTTGTGGTGTCCCAACTCTATTCACTTGAGGTTTGTTTTTATTCTTACTATTGTTTTTCAGTTGTTAAGTCATGTCCAACTCTTTGTAACCTCATGGACTGTAGCATGCTATGCTCCCCTGTCCTTCACCATCTCCCAAAGTTTGCTCACACTCATGTCCATTGAGGTGGAGATGCTATCCAACCATCCCATCCTCTGTCACCCCCTTCTCCTGCCCTCAACCTTTCCCAGTATCAGGGTCTTTTCTCTTAAGTCAGCTCTTTGCATCAGGTGGCCAAAGTATTGGAGCTTCAGCTTCAGCATCAGTACTTCCAATGAATATTCAGGGTTGATTTCCTTTAGGATTGACTGATTTGACTATTATTATTGTTATTATTTTACAAGGCATAGGTAATGAAAAGTGAAAGAAAGTGAAAGTTGCTCAGTCGTGTCCGACTCTTTGCAACCCCGTGGACTATACAGTCCATGGGATTCTCCAGACCAGAATACTGGGGTGGGTAGCCTTTCCCTTCTCCAGGAGATCTTCCCAACCCAGGGATCTAACAAAAGTCTCTCACATTGCAGGTGGATTCTTTATCAGCTGAGCCACAAGAGAAGCCCAAGAATACTAAAGTGGGTAGCCTATCCCTTCTCAAGGGGATCTTCCTGACCCAGGAATCGAACTGGGGTCTCCAGCACTGCAGGCAGATTCTTTACCAACTGAGCTATCAGGGAAGGTAATGAAGCCTTTATCAACTGAGCTATCAGGGAAGATAATGAAGCCTCTATTAAAAGCCCAAAAGAAGGGGGTTCAGAGAGCTTCTAGGTAAGGAGAAACAGAACACTTACATGTTGCCATCATTCAAGGCCCTAAACTCTACAGGATAGAAGCTCCTTTATTCAGGAATTCACCCTATGTGTCTCTTTGTCTCTTCCTTTGGTCATTGATTTGTATCCTTTAATATACATCATAATAAGTCCATAATCTAGTGAGTAGACAGGATTCCTGAGTTCTGTGAGTCATTCTACCAAATTAATTGAACCCAAGGAGAGGGTTGTGGGAACCTCTGACTTACAGCCAGTTGGTAGAAGTACAGGTGACATCCTAACTTGAGATTAGCATTTTGAATTGAAGAGGTCATTGGAAACTCCACTTGGAGCTGGTCATTCAGAAACACAGGTAACAACCTGAGCTTGTGGTGGGTGTTTAAAGTGAAGGGTGGTCTCGTAGAACTGAGCCCTTTACTTCTGGAGTCTGATACTTTACTCTCCACGTAGACAGTGTCAGAGTGGAGCTGGTATCTGAGAATTTCTTGTTGATAGGGAAGCCTACACACACACACACACACACACACACACACACACACACACACACACACACACACACACACACACGCAAAGAGGAATTAGGTTCAAGAACCCCAAAGAGAACTGTAAAATATTTAGCAGCATCCCTGGTCTCCTCCCACTAGATTCCAGAAGCTCCCTCCCAGTTGTGACAAAGATGTCTCCAGACAGTGTCAAATATCCCCTAGGGACAAAACTGCCCCTGGTTAAGGACCATTGCTTTCGACAGAAAACCTCGCTGAAGCTGTATTCATGGCTCTGTAAGGGGTCAGGTCATTTAGTCGCTCAGTCGTGTCTGACTCTTTGTTATGGATCACAGTATGCCAGGCTTCCCTGTCCTTCACTGTCTCCCAGAATTTGCTCAAACTCATGTCTGTTGAGTTGGTGATAATGTCCAACCATCTCAGCCTCTATCGCCCCCTTCTACTCCTGCCCTCAAATTTCCCCCAAATCAGGGTCTTTTCCAATGAGTCAGCTCTTTGCATCAGATGGCCAAAGTATTGGAGCTTTAGCTTCAGCATCAGTCCTTCCAATGAATATTCAGGACTGATTTCCTTTAGGATTGACTGATTTCATCTCCTTGTTGTCCAAGAGACTCTCAAGAGTCTTCTCCAGCACCACACTTTGAAAGCATCAGTTGTTCACTCTCAGCTTTCTTTATGGTCCAACTCTCATATCCATACATGACTACTGGAAAAACCATAGCTTTGATGAGACAGACCTTTGTTGGCAAAGTAATATCTCTGCTTTTTAATATGCTGTCTAAGTTAGTCATAGCTTTTCTTCCAAGGAGGAAGTCTTTTAATTTCACGGTTGCAGTCACCAGAATTGACTCTTTCGAACAATGGTGTTAGAGAAGACTCTTGAGAGTCCCTTGGACTGCAAGGAGATAAAACCAGTCAATCCTAAAGGAAATCAGTCCTGAATATTCATTTGGAAGGACTGATGCTGAAGCTCAAGCTTCAGTACTTTGGCCACCCGATGCGAAGAGTTGACTCATTGGAAAAGATCCTGATGCTGGGAAAGATTGAAGGCAGGAGGAAAAGGGAATGACAGAGGATGAGATGGTTGAATGGTATCACTGACTCGATGGACATGAGTTTGAGCAAGCTCTGGGAGTTGGTAATGGACAGGGAAGCCTGGTGTGCTGCAGTCCATGAGGTCGCAAAGAGTTGGACATGACTGAGCTACTGAACTTAGCACCATAGGGAGCTTGAGGATAGGGACTAGTAAGGGTCAAGCAATGTCTGTTAAATATCATGAGAATGATCTTAAAAATCAAGCTTGAGTAGACCAAAAAAAAATGTCAAATATAAAGACACTACTTTGGAGTGGCTGTCAGGGAAACATAGGACTCTAGTCCATGACAAAAGCTGGGCCAGACCCTTTCTTATGAAAGGTCCACTGATCATGGGTTGAATTGTAGCTCTTCTCACATGCTTTCCTCAGAGGTCTCTGTTTCCCTCCTGAACAGGGCTCATAGGTCGAGTCCATATCCAGGCTTGGGAGCCATTTATGTCATTTCTGTTGTATCTCCAGACATTTTCATCACTAGATGAAATTACTACAGTGTTCGTGGCCAGTGTGTGGAAAGTCACAGTTTTTGCAGTTCTTATTTCCAGAACCTTGTCATCTCCACAACTTTAATAAGGTCCAACATTTGCTTTTTTTTTTTTTTTTGCACATTCTCTTGTATATACTTAAAAAGCAGGCAGAACAGTGTACTTAATGACTCAAATCTCCAACTTTGCAAGCAAAGAGAAACCATTTCCTTACTAGACATGTTTAAGAAAAGTGAATCCCTTCTCCACCCACCCCCTCCCTTGGAGGCAGTGTCTTTATCAATGGCTTAGCCAGATGCCCTTTAAATGAAGAGCACACTGAGAAAAGCCTCTCCTGTGAAAGAAAATTTCATCAGCGTCCAATGTGACCGATAGCTCCTTTTTTTCTGAAGTCTGCAAAGCTGAATTTCCAAAGAGCCACCAGATTTGGAGGTGCAAGAGGGGGCGAGACAGGAGGTGTTTCTCCCTTGGCATGGACTGGGGTTGGCATCCTGCCAGGGCCTTCCTCATGCCCAGATGCTGGAGAATCAAAGCCGGATACCACATCAGATTTGCATCCCCCTGCTGGGGACTCAGGTCAATTCTGGATGGGTACTTTCTACTTCCTATTTAAGCTCCTTTAGTCTCATTTCTGGGCATCCAGTTGTACTTGCCTCTTCCAGGCAATGTTTGAGGTAAACACCTGGTGTTTTATTTGAATAGCTAGAACCCAGTCCTCTTCATCAGTCCCGCATTTGGCCTCTCCAGCTGGAAAACATGTTTGCTCACATTGCATTTTTCCCATACAGGAAATCCTCCGGGGAATTCAGGGCCCATGTGGTACCTTTGAAGTACCACAAGCAATTTTCTCTTTCCTATGTTTCCTCTGTGTTTTGTTACATTATTTTAATTGATGTATTTTTTCTGATGTATTGTATTAGGAGAGCTTGAAAGACGATGTGCTTAGCATCCAATGTCTCTTATGATGAAATTTCTCTGCAGAAACCCAACACCTCAATTTTCACTCTGCTCATTATCCCTGGCGCTGGGTGACAACGACACCAAACAATGCCATGTGTGCCGTGCAGGAAAATCACTCAGACACCCCATCTCTCACGTCCCTGCCCCAGAACTGGAAATTCATAACTCGGATTTGTTTCAAGTTTAGCAACTCTAATATTTGCAGCACATATATCCTCACTTTACGTGTCTTACATGCCCAGTGAAGCCTTTGATGATATAAATTTCTATGTACATTCATATACAAACGTTTGCGGGTAGAAACCAACTTATTATTATTTAATGACGGAAGGGCACCCCAGCTCTGATAAGGTTGACCCAATTAGCACCTAATTTAAGTCCAAGGAAGGTAAAGAGAAATACCAGTCCTGCTAACCTGCATTTTTATATTGGCTTAAATTTCATTTCATGGAAAGTTTTTGGAACTTAGACACTGATGTTTTTCTTTCTTCTTCCTGCGTCCATCACTGAAAGTGTTAGTTGCTCAGTCATGTCTGATTTTTTGTGACCCCACGGACTGTAGTCCACAAGGCTCCTCTGTCCATGGGATTTTCCAGGCAAGAATACTGAAGTGGGTTGCCATGCCCTTCTCCAGGGGATCTTTTCGACCTCAGGATTGATCCCAGGTTTCCCACATTGCAGGCAGATTCTTTACCATCTGAAGCACCAGGGAAGCCATCACAGTTGGAAATAAGACATGTCCAGGAACAACTGTAAGATTCTCTCTGCTTTGGGACTTGCTCCAGAGAAGGAAAGTCAGAAAGGCCCCCTTCCTTTCCCATGAATGTTTAAATCCAACCAATTCACAAGTCTTTGGAAGTCATTTTAAGAATAAAAGCACACATTTATTTAAAACTATCACAATTTAACCTGAAAGAGAACAGCAAAGAGATACAGCATCAAATTCTATTTTACAAATAATAGGTAGAAATGTGGATAAAAGTAATTCTTTTTTGGCTATTTTGAGAATTTCTTTTGGAATTTCCAAAAGTTGGTTTTTTTCTTTCTTTTTTTGCACAAGGAATACATTACCCCCTTTTTCTTTTCCCATTTCATTTTCCCCCTTTAATATTTAAATTGGGCTTAAATGAAGCCAGAAGCATGCATTTCTTGATAAAAGCTCCAAATAATGAATTTATGATGATCCTCCCTCTGCTTAAGTGGTCAGGGAGTCTCTGACCTTTGCAAGGGTGAAATTGTTTGTTTGTTTGTTTTTTTGGCTGTGTTAAGTGAAGCGCAAGCCAGAGGCCCGATCAGCCAATTTATGTTTGATTCTATCTCAAGCATGTCAGGGTTGATTCATCTAACCCAGATGAGGGTGAGAGAGAGGCAGGGAATTGCTGAAATTGGAACAAATAAGAGTTGTTTTCAAGCTGAACGATACACAAAATCCATAAAGAATTCTCAGATATGTTTTCAGTAAAATGAACGAGTTTCAGAATTTGGTGCAATGGGTTGCCATGAAATATCATTTGCACAGCACAGCACAAAAGGTTCTGGAATTGATGAGATGGATGCATGTGGGTGGGTGCATGTGTGCCTGCATGCTCAGTCGTGTCTGACTCTCTGCAACCCCATAGACTGTAGCCTGCCAGGATCCTCTGTCATGAGATTCTCTAGGCAAGAATACTGGAATGGGTTGCCATGCCCTCCTCCAGGGGATCTTCCCAACCCAGGGATCAAACCTGATTCTCTTGCATTGGCAGGCAGATTCTTTACTACCAAGCCACCTGGGAAGCCCGGTTTTATGTATATCATGCCCCCAATGGCCACTTTCAAGTGTGTGTTTTAAGAATAGGAGTATCTGGCTCCATTTTATAGGGTGGAAATCTATACGTTTAAGGGGAGTACTAGTCGTATGTTGTGCAGTCGATCAGTTGTGTCCAACTCTTTGCGACACCATGGACTGCAGCACACCAGACTTCCCTGTCCTTCACCATCTCCCTGAGTTTTCTCAAACTCATGTCCATTGAGTCGGTGATGCCATCCAACCATCTCATCCTCTGTCATCCCCTGTTTCTCCTTCTGCCTTCAATCTTGCCCAGCATCAGTCTTTTCCAATGAGTAGGCTCTTCACATCAGGTGGCCAAAGTATTGGAGCTTCAGCTTCAGCATCAGTCTTTCCAGTGAGTATTCAGGGTTATGAGAAAAGGTAAAAGTTTTTTTCATTTTCTGTAGAAATCCTCTGCTGCATTATTTGCTGTAAAACCCATGTCCACTGAGGCTCTGGTCCATCATTTTGTGCCATTTTTAGGGTAGATTGGATCAAGTGTTCCACTGGGGACCCTACTCTGCAGCCCAGAATTTATCAGCTCTTGGTCCCACTGGTCCACACAGCTTCTCCCCACACCACAGCCCCAGCCTACCCTTCTATTTAGTTGTCAAGAAGCAGAATGGTTCCAGGGACATCCGTCAACATCAGTGGTCAAAGCCAGGTTGAGTGTGTCTGGGAGCTCTCACAAGAGTAAAATAGGGAAGTAAGAGCATCAGGGTCATGGGTGGGAGGAGGATGGAAGAAGGAAACTGATGAGAGAGTGTGACTCATGGCGACCCAGGCTGTGTTTTTGCTGGCAGCACCATTGTTCCTTTTCCTTCTGCTACAGCATCAACCCCCTGCCCTGCCCAGTGGGCTGGTGCAGAGGAGTAGGATCTAAGTTCATGTGTTCCCAAGCAGGCTGATGAGTTTTAATCAATACATTCATTGCCATCCAAATCTATTGTGCAGATAAAATACTTTTATTTAGCTAAAGAGATCCAAGGCTATTTTTTATTTCACCCAGGCTGGTTCATTTTTTCAGTGACTTCAATGCATCCTTCATTTATGAAAATATGGCTATTAAATAACTGAGAGAGATCAGCTTTGAAACTTCCAGCCTGGCTCCCCAACCAACATTTTGGTAAAAATGAGGCTGAATTCTCCTGTTTCCTTCTTCCAGGGAATTTGGAGCCTAGAGAGCCCCGTTTCTGCCTGGATGTGATGGAGAACATGCAGGGAATAATTGGTTCCATTCATTTTAAAATTCCTTATGAAACCGTGAGGAATTAATTCATATTCAAAGAGAGCTGAACAAAGCCTCAGAGGAAGCCATTGTGTTTTCACGGGTTTTTTGGAGGCGTTTGGTGAGAGATGTAACTAGCAGTGTCTTCTGAACGCTGCCCATACAAATGTGTGTATATGTGATGTTTGAGTACATTTACAGTCATGGTTGTGGTTCTCAGTCATGGTTGTGTATCATAATTTCACTTCCAAGAATGATTGAGTCCTAATAGGATTGATTCTACTGCCCTAACAACTGGTGCCCAAATCTCATGGCTTACTACAACCAAGACTTAGTTCTTGGTCATGATCTGTATTCCTTGTGGGTCACCCATGGCCCTGCTTCCTCTTGTGTTCCCTGTGGCACCAAGGTGACAGAATACTTCTAGATGGAGTACTGCCAGTTGTCATGGGGGAAAGAGAAGAGAGCCTGGCAAAGCGCCACCTGGCTCTTGCCACCAATGCTCAAATTTCACTGGCCGGGGGAGTCACATGGCCCAGGATAACATGGGTTCTAAGAAGTATAATTCTCCCCAGGGAGCCACAGTGCATCTTTGTGAATAATAAGACCATCTCTCACAGGAACACTGAAGGGATGTAAATTCTTGATCAACCTCAGATCTGTTAACACATTATTGGCTGGGGGATTTTTGCAGAAACTAATGCTGTGGCCGGCGATTTGTCATGTAATACTCCATGAAATGCTCCAGACAATAATATTCGGGTAACAAAAGATGTATTAATACGTCTCTGGTCAATAAGTTGTTATCTAAGAGTTTCAGGGTGGGACCTGAGGAACTGTATTTTTAAAAGTTCCCTGACAAGTATGATGAGTAAGCAAGGCTGGAAAATACAGACTTACATGAGAAAAGGCTGTGTTGGGCCATTGTGGGAATGGTCATCAGTTCTTGGATTTGTTATCTGAAAAATTTACAGATTTAGTGCATGTTTTATCCTTACATTACATCTACTTTTGCTTTATTGGCTATGCCAAAGCCTTTGACTGTGTGGATCACAACAAACTGGAAGAGTCTTAAAGAGATGGGAATACCGGACCACCTGACCTGTCTCCTGAGAAATCTGTATGCAGGTCAAGAAGCAACAGTTAGAACTGGACATGGAACAACAGACTGGTTCCAAATAGGGAAAGGAGTATGTCAAGGCTGTATATTGTCACCCTGCTTATTTAACTTATATGCAGAGTACATGATGTGAAATGCCGGGCTACACAAGCTGGAAACAAGATTGCCAGGAGAAATATCAATAACCTCAGATATACAGATGACACCACCCTTATGGCAGAAGGTGAAGAACAACTAAAGAGCCTCTTGATGAAAGTAAAAGAGGAGAGTGAAAAAGTTGGCTTAAAGCTCAACATTCAGAAAACGGAGATCATGGCATCCAGTCCCATCACTTCATGGCAAATAGATGGGGAAACAATGGAAACAGTGAGAGACTTTATTTTGGGGGGCTCCAAAATCCCTGCAGATGGTGACTGCAGCCATGAAATTAAAAGACACTTGCTCCTTGGAAGAAAAGCTATGACCAAGCTAGACAGCATATTAAAAAGCAGAGACATTACTTTGCCAACAAAGGTCCATCTAGTCAAAGCTGTGGTTTTTCCAGTAGTCATGTCTGGATGTTAGAGTTAGACTATAAAGAAAGCTGAGCACCAAAGAATTGATGCTTTTGAGCTGTGGTGTTGGAAAAGACTTTTGAGAGTCCTTTGGACTGTAAGGAGATCAAACCAGTCAATCCTAAAGGAAATCAGTCCTGAATATTCATTGGAAGGACTGATGCTAAAGCTGAAGCTCCAGTACTTTGGCCACCTGATGTGAAGAACCAACTCATTGGAAAAGACCTTGATGCTAAGAAAGATTGAAGAGGGGAGGAGAAGGGGATGACAGAGGATGAGATGGTTGGATGGCATCACCAACTCAATGGACATGAGTTTGAGTAAGCTCTGGGAGTTGGTGATGGACAGGGAAGCCTGGAATGCTGCAGTCCATGGGGTCACAAAGAGTCAGACATGACTGAGTGACTGATGAACTGAACTTATCCTTTACATCATCAAATAGTTAAATAATTAAGAGAACTGAAATTTTAGAAGATTGCCTTTAAAAAAAAGTTTTTAATATCCTTTCTTGATAGCACAGACAATATAGAAGTTGATTTTGGCTTCATGGAACATTTGTGATTTATTTGACAATAAGGGCAACCTCTGATTATAAAGTAGGAGACATTCACAGGTCATGGAAGAGATAACATATAAGTGTAAAGAAAAAGTTGTAATCCAGTGAGGTTCTGTCTGAGAGCTTTGGCCTCAAACATACTCAGAGGTGTTTTTTCAGGTTTGATGCTAATGTTATAGTGGTGTTTGTGCCATCTGTGGAGGTGAAATGAATCATGTGCTTGTAGAGAACAGAGTAGTGTGTGTGAGCATACACATGCACTCCCTTTTGTCTAACTCTGTGTGACCCCATAAACTGTAGCCCACCAGGCTCCTCCATCCATGGGATTCTCCAATGCAAAGAACCCTAGATTCAGATTTCAACTGCACCTTTGAGGTCAACCCTAAAGACCGACCTGTGCTGTCTCCTATGACAGTGTTTTCTTGTACTCTATGTATGAGACATTTCTGTACTCTGTATAAGGCTCATTGTGGCAGGCTCCCCAGTATCCATTCTCCCTCATTCCATCTAGTAGGAACTATCAGCATGCACTGATGAGTCCATTCCAAGCATCAGTGTGGAATTCCGATTAGATGAAGCCCAGTCTCAATCCCCTGGCCTCAATAGGCCTCAGTAGGCAAATCCCACCAAAGCCAATCAGACTAGGGCAATTCCTAACCATGGAGATGGATTCAAACATTCTCCCATCAAAATGAAGCTGAAGCGTTTTGCTGAGAAACCAGGGAGAGAGTTGATCTGCTGTCTGTGAGCTGTGAGTGTGTCTGGGGGTATGTTTGCCCACATGCTCTGCCTCGCCTGTTAGAGATGATCAGAAGCTTCTTTCACAGCTTCATCAGCCTCGGAAACACTGGCCTCCTGCTTGTGGTTCAAAGCAGGCAGGAAGGTTCTCTGTTGATTTCTCCTGCTAATAGTATGGGTTGACTTTACTAGTGTACGCTGAGGGTGGCTCACATGCACACTTCTCATCCTGCTGTGAGGCAACAGATGTGAGAAGCAGTCATAGTCCTTCAGTCACCTATACTGGCCTAGTTTTTGAACCCATAGCATTTTAGGCAGGGAGAAGGGGAAGGAGGAGGATTGGAAGGGCCCTCAGATGGTATTACACCAGTGTGTTAATCTGAGGAAGCTCCAGACCAATGCCTTAGACTGTGGAAGTGTCTTTCTCTGGAGTTGGTGATGGACAGGGAGGCCTGGCATGCTGTGTTTCATGGGGTTGCAGAAAGTAGGACACGACTGAGAGACTGAACTGAACTGAACTGAATTCTAGAGCTCGTGCTCACCTGTGTGTTCTGATTCTATAGTTACTCCTGATAGGAGATGCAGCGTACTGAGAACACTCTGGCCCAGGGCACCATCATCGCTTATCAGAACTATTCTGGTGGCCCTAACTGCTGTCTCCATGTCTACCAAAATGCTCCCGATCCATTTTTGGACAGGAGTCCATGCATGCACATGCTCAATTGTGTCTGATTCTTTGTGACCCCGTGGACTGTAGCCCACCACGCTCCTCTGTCCATGGAATTCTCCAGGCAAGAATACTGGCATGGGTAACCATTCCCTCCTCCAGTGGATCTTCGTGACCCAGGGATTGAACCTGGGTTTGAGCCACCATGGAAGCACTGAGGAAGCCTGGTAGGTCAACATTAATCCCTTTGAGTGTCTTTACCTGGTACCAGCATCCTGACACTATGTAGTCTATACTGGCCCAGTTCACTGATTGATCGGCTCTCTTGTATCTGGGACTACCTAGGTCCTAGGGCGTCCCTGTGGTTCAGATGCTAAAGAATCTACCTGCAATGCGGGAGACCCAGGTTCAATTCCTGGGTTGGGAAAATCCCCTGGAGAAGGGAATGGAACTGACTCTTGCCTGGAGAATCCCATGGACAGAGGACCCTGGTGGGCTACAGTCCATGGGGTCGCAAAAAGTCAGACATGACTGAGTGACTGACACACAGGTCCTATGAGTTCACACACCCAGCTGGGCATTGATCTCCACCTCTGTGTGTACTATTTTCTAGTTTGTCCTGTCATTGCATTTCATGGTGAGGTCAGTCATTCTCAAATAATCTCTTGATGCACCTCAAAGTCCTAAGTTAGTCATAAGGTTATAAATAGCCTTATATTTATAAGATAGCATATATTGATATCTGAGCTTGATGAGTCTTACTGATTTTTAGAGTCAAGATAATTGGCACTCAGATAGCTCATGGAGAGTAAACATAGTGTGGCTTTATCCCAGCTTATGTCACTTTGGGAATATTCAGGTTCCTTGTAGGGTAGACCAGAAGTTCCCAACTTAGGATGGTTTTATTCTCCCAGGGGATATTTGGAGTCTGGAGACATTTTTTATTGTCATAACTTTTGGGAGGGTATTGGTAACATCTAGTAGAGGCCAAGGACGCTGCTAATAAACATTCAGGGTACAGGTCAATCTCCCCCAACAAATAATTGTCCAGCTCAGAAAGTCAGCAACGTCAAGGCCAGTAAACCCCAGCATAGATCACATGATTTTGATGCTGGTAAGGTCGAGCATAATGTAGAAGCAGTTACTTTCTTTTCCTGATGTTATGTGGTGAATAAATGGACTCTCTGATTTCAGTCAACTTACTTGGTAGAAAATACAAGTCTACTTGCTGGTAGGAAGAGAGAAGAGAAATACGGAAAGGAGCAGAGTGGAGAGGCAGTTTATAATTTGTAGAAGACAAAAAAAAAAAAAGATTCATTGCATTAGGGAACTGACAATTCTCCCTCCTCCATGGCAATGAAAGCAGTCAGTTGCTCCAAGAAGTGGCTTCTGGACGGATGGGGAGAGAACCCAGCTAAAGCCTCAGGCTCATGATCTTTAACATTTCTGGAGCTAAAAATGGCCACGAGCAAGTGTGACCTCAAAATCAATGGTGAGAATCTCCAGGTCACATGCACCCCAGCTGAAAAATCAGGTCATTATGTAGGGTGACATGTCTGATTTTTTTTTTGGAAGCCCCTTTAAGATTTATATACACAACGATTATAATCTCTATTGGAGGTCTTCCTGAAACACAGAGACTCGTTGCTTCTGTCTGGATTTTTCTACAGGTACTTCAGTGGGTAGAAAGAACAGTAAAATGTGGCTCAGCATGGACAAACAGAAATAGCTTGAAGGATTGGTGGCAGAGGAGGGCAAAGGTGTGGGAATAACCAATCAGGGATGTGGTAGCCCGACTGCGGTGGGCAGCAGTGCAGGATTGTTAGAAGTCTCTTGGCTGAGGCCCCCAGGATGAATGAGCTGCAGGAGACCAGGGCGCTGGGGAGCGGTGGCAAAAGCTGGCAGCAGGAAAACGGACTTCCTTCATGTTGCAGGGAGCTGAAGGGCTTCTCCTGCCCAGGCAATGGCAGGCAGGCCATCTTGTCAGATACTGTGAAATGTACCCACTCAAACAGCTGAAGACAGTGTGGCATTTTTAGTGTCAGAAACGCTCAGCCTTTGGACTTTTTTTTTTCTTTCTCATTTGTATTTCTTCATTTTTGATACAACAGTTTTTGAGTTATATGTTGGAAGTCCTCATTTTCAATGTAACAGTTCTCTTCATTGGAAAGGTCTCTGGACTTTCCATCTTTGTTCCTTGTGGTGGTCTCTGGCCCAGAATAGGTGCCTATGAAGTCCCGAATGAAAGAAAGCACCTCGTTATCCATGAACATCTTGTTGGGGATTATTTCAGTGTCCTGGATCCTGTCTCACAGCCAGTGTGACCCGGGAATCCTGGCAGGGCTTCATTCAGTGAAGTCAGGACAGAAGGCATACCAGCTTGGAGGCTGGGCAGGTCCTTAAGAGGAAGAGACACATCAGGGGAGCCTGTGTCTAGAGGGCTTGCTATTTGTGACTCAGCCTTCTTGTTTTGTACATTAGCCTACAGAGAAGCAAAGCATGTTGAAATTTCTGTGTTGCAGTGAATTTTTTTTTAATTTTAAAATTGAAATTTAGTTGATTTACAGTATCTTGTTTCAGGTGTATAACTCAGCAATTCAGTTACAGGTTATTACAAAATACTGAGTAGAGTTCCCTGCTCTATACAGTAGGTCCTTGTTGGTTATCCATTTTACATATAGTTGTGTGTATATGTTAATCCCAACCTCCTAATTTATCCCACCCCTACTCCCCTTTCCCCTCTGGTAACCATAAGTTTGTTCTCTATGTCTGTGAGTCTCTTTCTGTTTTGTAAAGAAGTTCATATGTAACTTTGTTTTCTAGATTCCATCTATAAGTGATATCATGTTATATTTGTCTTTGCCTAGCCTGCTTCACTTAGTAAGGTAATCTCTAGGTGCATTCATGTTGTTGCAAATGACATCATTTCATTCTTTTTATGGTTGAATAATATCCCATTGTATATATGTACCACATCTTCTTTATCCATTCATCTGTTGATGGGCATGTAGGTTGCTTCCAAGTCTTGGCTATTGTGAACAGGGCTGCTGAAATACAGATTTGTGTGTTAGTTGCTTAGTCGTGTCCGACTCTTTGCAGCCCCATAGACTGTAGCCCACCAGGCCCCTCCGTCCATGGGATTCTCCAGGCAAGAACACTGGAGTGGGTTGCCACTTCCTTCTCCAAAAGAAGAAGTACAGATTTAAACCAAAGTTAAAATAAGGCTAAGATGTGTGATCAGACCTGGAGGTCTCCTTTCTGTCAGAGCATATGCAGTAACTCTTGTCATGTAATAAAATATTTTGTGTCTTCAAACATCCCCTCATGCAAATTGGAACATCCTTTTGGGAGGACCATTTCACGGGTATCAGCAGCTTTAAAAGTGTAAAAGTGTTTTTTTATTGTTTCGTTTGAACGAGTAGTTGCTCGTCTAGGAATTCAGCCTAGGGAAAAAAGTGTATCATCAAAGAATGGCACTGAAGCACTGAACACTGGGAAAAGACAAATCCAAAGGCCTTTTAAAAATTGGCTAAATTAGTTAAAGAAGTCATGTGCCTTCCTTAGAAGTAATGGCTACGAGACATGTAAACAGCAAACATATTTTCAAGACCATTCAATGGTGTGAGGCACTTTTTGTGGAAGTTTTAGAAATGAGGTACCTTATAAAATGGTATCCTTAATAAATCCCAATTTTTGTGTAAAAATTGGTGGCCGTAAAATGTGCATAGATAAGTGATTACTGGTGCTTCCCTTTAGGTGATAGGATAATGCTTCTTTTTTATTTTTTGTATTTTTGTATAGTCACTTCGTGGTTTTTTTTAAACCCAACGTGAGTTACAGGAGTTAGAAAAAAATTCTTTCAGAAGTCAACTTTACCTCTTCGATATCAGTTATAAGATTCACAAACTATAGTAGTCTCCTGCCCATTCCAGAGTGATAAGGTAAGGAAATCTATGGGAACGTCATTTACAGTCCCAACAGCTCAATGACATAGGTACTATGATTATCCCTATTTTATGTATGGGAATGCTAAATTTAGAGAAGTTAAGTAATTTTCCTATTACACATACCAAAAAAGTGGCCAAGTTGGGAATCTGAGCCAGGTCCACAAAGCCAGGTACACAATACTCAACTCACACTCACTTTAGAAAATGAACATTTAAGTATGACGTTTCTAATAACTATCTATCAGTATGGCATCAATTCAGTTCAGTTGCTCAGTGGTGTTCAACTCTTTGTGACCCCATGGACTGCAGCAAGCCAGGCTTCTCTGTCCATCACCAACTCCCAAAGTTTATTCAAGCTCATGTCCATTGAGTCGGTGATGCCATACAACAATCTCATCCTCTGTCATCCCCTTCTCCTCCCGCCTTCAATCTTTCCCAGCATCAGAGTCTTTTCCAACGAGTCAGTTCTTTGCATCAGGTGGCCAAAGTATGGCATGTGTCTTAATAAGTGCAGTGAAAGAACATTAACCATAGAAACAAGCCCTTGAATTTGCAGACAGGTCTTCACAAGTCAGCTAATCCAGCACTGCAGGGAGACACGTAGTTCTGCCTGCAGCCCAAAGCTATTTTCATGAATATGAAAAATGGGACATGAACTTTTGGTTATCTCCTAATCAGCGTAGGGTGGTTTATGCCCCAGGATTGTCTTAATCTGCAAGGACTACTATATAATGAAATACTATAGACAAGGGAACTTCAACAACATTTATTTCTGACAGCTCTGGAGGCTGGAAGTTTGATAGCAAGGTGCCAGCCAGATAGGTTTCATCCTAAGATCTCTCCTCTTTGCTTCTAGGTAGCTGTCTTATTGCTGCTTGTTCATATGACTTATTCTTTGTGCACAAGGGGAGAGAGAGATCTCTTCATGTCCTTTTAAGGCCACCAATCCTATTGGATGAGGGCCCCACCCTTATGACCTGATTTAACTTTAATTACCTTCTCACAGGCCCTGTGTTCAAATAAAGTCACATCAAGAGTGAAGGCTTCAACATATGAGTTTTGAGTGTGTGGGGGGCATACAATTCAGTTTGTAGTAGTGATGGATCAGAAGTCTTATGTTTTGGTCCTGTCAACCTTCCCAGACTGTCAAAATTTAGCTGTCATGACTTGGGCTGCTATAGTAAAAATACAATAGATTTGGTGGTTTAAACAGCAGAAATATATCTTTCAAAGTTCTGGAGACCAAGAAGTCCAAGATTGAGGTGCTGGCAGATTCAGTGTCTGGTGATAGGCTACTTCCTAGTTCATAGATGCTTGTCTTTTTGCTGTGACCTCACATAGCCTGAGGAGTGAGAGAGTTTCCCTGGGAGTCTCTTTTATAAAGGCATTAATTCCATTCATGAAGGCTCTACTCTCATGACCTAAACACCTCCCAAAGATTCCAAATACCATCACAGTGGGAAGTAGGGTTTTGACATGAATTTTGGGAGGACAATAACATTCAGTGTATAGCAATAACCTTGGCCTTCATGTGACTGCATGATTTACCTCACAAGTTGTAGCTAAAAAAAACAAAAACCCAAGACTGTGCATTATCTCTGCAGGGCCCAATGCAGCAAATGCTCTTTTTTAAATTTGCTAAAGATAAAGGTTTAGAAAAAAATAATCAGTTTTGACATTCCCACAAATGAAGATCACAGTGCAGTGTTTGAAGACAGTATAAAACTGCTGCCTAATGTTCATGAATAGAGTTGCTGTTGTTTGTGCAATTTTGGAGAACAGAACAACAAAGAGGAAAGTGTCACAAAAAGCTACAAAAAAACCTAGGCTCTAAAGGGACCCCTTCTTCAAACTCAGGCAAATAATGTGTTTTTTATATGCAAATCCCTACCCTTTTGCCCTGAAAGCTATTTAGAATGGAAATGAAAGGTGTGGTTTTTCAAGGAAAGTCTCTTGTTGTAGCAGCCATGAACGCTTCATTTATGGAATTTTCTTTTTCCAAGAATTGAGGCAGTGGACATGAATGAGAGCAAACTCTGGGAGATAGTGGAGGCCTGGGAAGCCTGCTGTGCAGCAGTCCATGGAGTCGCAAATGGTCAGATATGACTTAAAACTGAACTACTCCAAGAACCAAGCTGCAAAGTGTTTATTGTATCCTGTCTCTGAATAATAAGCAAACTCTTTCTTCATTATAATTTTTTTTTGTGGTGGACTTATGGGCAAACTCTACAACCGGTGACATTTCTTCCCAAGCCTATGAAGTATTATCAGCATCTAAGTCATTTGGATGAGAGCTAGTTGGAATACAATCACGTTCCCCTGGAAACAGACTCTGAGCCCACAGTTTGAGCATCGGTAGTTTCTTTGGGAAGTGGTCTCAGGACACTCTGATGGGGGAGGGAGAGAAGGGAAGTAATGCCGAGAACTGCAGAATATAGAGTTTGATATCAAATAGATTATCACTGGGCCTCTGTGTTCGCTCAGTGGCAGATAATCCACCTGCAAATGCAGGAGACTTGGGCTCAATCCCTGGGTTGGGAGGATCCCCTGGAGAAGTGAATGGCAACCCACTGCAGTGTTCTTGCCTGGAGAATCCCTTGGACAGAGGAGGAGCCTAGTGGGCTGCAGTCCATGGGGTTGCAAAACAGTCAAACACAACTGAGTGGCTAAACAACAATAGCAAGATCATCAGTGCAGGCAACTGTGGCTTGATCCTGCTGGGCACTCCAAAAACCTGGATAAAACACATGCATGGTCACAGTTATCCCGCTTGAGGTATTGATACACCAGCTCCTTTGGTTGAGGCTTCTCCCAAGGATGTAAATTTCCCAGTTTGTTCTAATTGTGATTGCGACCCCCCAACAACAATATTATGTCTGGCAGTGAGAGAATGTTCTCAGGCGAAAAATAAGGCAGGTCTTGGCAGTGGGGAGTTGGCTCTGGCATTCACTGAAGTGCTGAGTGAGGGAACATGCGTGAGGTGCCCACAGCATCTGCTACAGATTCCTTTGCCAAAGTAATATTTGGATCCAAAACGTCTTTTCTCCTGTGGTTCCATGAAACTAGGAAGCATACCGAGAAAACTTGAGGGTTGCTTCAAAAAGAATGAAATCGTATGATCACACTTGAGAGCAGTTTGTCTAGAAATGAGATGCATATACTCTGTGTGTGTGCTCACTCGGTTGTGCCCGACTCTTTGCGACCCCATAGACTGTAGCCCACCAGGCTCCCCTGTCCATGGGATTCTCCAGGCAAGAGTACTGGAACACGTCGCCATTTCACTCTGCAGGAGATCTTTCTGACCCAGAGATGGAACTTGGTCTCTTGCGTCTCCTGCACTGACAGGTGGATTATTTACCAGGGCGCCAACAGGGAAGCCCCAAGGTGGCTATTTCCCATCATATCCTATTTTCCATCATTTGTCTCCTAGTTCAGAGAAAGAGCCTCATGTGTGAAAAGATGGAAGGGGAGAACATTTTTCTTGCATCAATTCTGGTAAAGGGGAAAAAATGGAAATAACACCTATGTCCTTCAATAGGAAAGTTGAATGCAAAGAGGAAGCTGTCGAATGATGGATCTAGAATATCATGTCTATACTGTTTTAAGCTTGAAAAACGGCTTTATAGATTGTTTATGAATACCTACCCATGCTGGAAAAGCATAAGGCATGCATGGGAATGATAAACACCCAGTTTATTGGCAGCTCCTTCTTAGAGAGAAAGAAGCAGATGGGATGATGGAAGAGGAACACAGGAGCCTTGAATCTCATCCAAAACTATTGAGGCTTTTAAGAAGAATTATCTGAAGTAAATATGGCAAACATGGAAGGTTTGACAAAATTTTCTAGTAGGTGCATGGATGTTCTTTAGAATGTCATCTCTATGTTTGTGTATATCTGAAACATTTCCTACCAAGAAAACAAAGTCACAACAAACAGAAAAAGATGGTTTTTGTAGCATTCATATCTTTGCCATATTTTTTCAGAAAAAAATCGTACAATCAAGTGGTGGAATTTGGATTATTTTTCCTGCAGTGAAATTTCAGTTGGCATTTTTGACCTTCCTGTTTTCAATTTTGAACTTTATACTTTCAGTTTTGAACTTCCTAATTCTAAGTGTGAATTCCAAAGCTGGGCCCGCTGTGTGATGCTGCTCACGTAAGAACTCTACTGACCTCCTTTCCCTTCCCAAGTTTTGGGACCAAGAAATGGAGCTCCTGCAGTGAGATGCCCCGAACACCAAACAGAAAACACAGGCCCTGAGCAAGAAAAAGAGAGGGGCTTGCTGTTTTTAAAGACAGATTCAGAAATTTTGTATATTTGAGTGTGCAATAAATTCCTGTCAAAACACAACCATCTGTGACATTCCAAATTTCTGGGTGTAAAGCAATAAAACAAAGAGCCTGTGGATTTTTTGCTGGTTACCTGCCGAGGTCAGGAGGTAGGTTGCAAGGACGATGAATCAGCCCTGGCTGGCCCAGTCTTTCTTGGACAACCTGGCTTCCAGATTTTCCAACCTCCCTCTCTGTCTGGACTGAAAACAGCCTTAGGCAAAACCAAGAAAAAAAGTCTAGGGCACTCCCTCTTCGGCACTTCCCTGTAAGGCCGAAGACAAAGCCTTTTAAAAATAGATCATATATTCACATGGTTTAAAATACAAAAAGTACCAAAAGATTTGCAATGCTAAAGTCTCCCTCTTACATTCCTTCTCCAGGAACCCTGTCTTCAACCTGGCGGCAGCTGATACCGACACCATGTTTTATGTACCCTTCCAGTACTAGTTTAGGGCTCTATAAGCAAACATGTGAATGTGTATTTTGTAAAAAAGCATAAAATGTACATGATTCTACCCCTTACATGTTGCACTTCTTGAACATATATCTTGGATATTGCCTCACATAAGTGTATTCAAATGTTCTCATTTGTAAAAATAATGCATAATGTCCTATTATATGGATGTACTATAATTTATTGAAATAGCTCCTTGTTAATAAGCATATGTTTTTTCAAACTTTTGCTTATTACAAGTCATGGTGCAGTGAGTATGCATCCCATCCTCTAGTATATGTAGAATAAATTCCTAAAAATAGAATTTCTGGATCAAGAGGTATATGTATTTATAATTATGACAGAAATGGCTAGATTGCTCTCCCTAAAAGTACCAGTTTCCTACTCTCATCAGCAACATACAGGAGTGCTCATTTCCCCAAATTCTCACCAACAGTTTGTTAAACTTATATTTGCTGACTTAATATGTGAGAAATGGCACCTCAATGTGCATTTAACTTGCATTTCATTTATTACCTTTATACTTGCAGAAAAGTCATTTTCAACATCGGAAATTTGCCTTCAGTGGTGCTAGAAGCTTTAAAAAGCTCTGATGGTATAACACACCCAGATTCTGGAGAAATTGCAATGTATTTTTTTCTGGCTACCCAATAAAGGGAAGGAAAATTTGTGAAGGAAAAATGGTGATAATAATAATAAAAACAAGCATGATCAAACAAGGCAGGAAACTAACAAGTTTTAGAGATGCCTTTGGCACGAATGCCACTATTATGGCAGATAGGGTTGAATGGGGGGAAAAATTGGGTACTAAATCTTGGGCTTCTAGAAAATGGAGGTGCTGGCCCTGAAACTCCTGCACTGAGCCAGGACCCTAGGAGGGGGTTTTGGGTGAAGAATACTGTCCCAAAGATATTAAGAATGATGATGATGACTGTGAGTCCTCCTTTGTTAATCTGCAACCACAGAACTGATGCCACTTACCTTCTGATGTTCAGGTTTATGTTAGTCCTAAATGTGGATCCATTAAAGTAGTTCCAGATAAGTAGCTCCTGGAGTCCATCAGAAGCCAAGACAAGTCTTTGCTAGAGGAAATAACAATAAATATGAGTTCACCATAAAAAGCTTACTAAATACACGAGGAGACAAGCCAATACAAGTGAGTCAACAAAAGCAACTAGAAGATGTTGACTATCAGAACCTAAGACAGTAGGATGATCAGATAAAGATCTATATATCAATGAAATCTCAGGCAGAATAACAACAAGCAAAGAGCAGGAAGCAAGAACAAATGTCTAGGCAGATTTTTAAAAGAACTGAATTGAACTTTTAGAAATGAAAAAAAAAAAGGTAATTAGAGACTCTGGTTACATGCATGCAGAGGTAATAAAACTATACGTAAAAGTGGGAAGCAACTGTAGGATAGGGTAGGAAAGTATTTCAGGTAGTGAGGAAGGAGAAGCAGTGTGATCAAATAGTCATATGTAGAGATTTCTGGAGTACTCATAATGGCTTAATTCTTGATCTGGGTGGAAGTTGCACAGATGTTTGACTTATGGTTATATAATTTGATGAATTTTGCTTTACACACTGCTATAGACTGAATGTTAGTGTTTCCTCAAAATTTGTATATGGAAATCTAATGCACAATGTGAAGGTATTAAGATGTATGACCTTCGGGAAGGTAATTCAGTCATGAGGTCAGAGCCCTCGTGAATAGGATTAATGCCCTTATTTAAAAAAAAAAATGCCAGAGAACCCCCTTGCCCCTTCTGCCACATGAGGAAACAGCAAAAAGACAACCATCTATGAACTGGACTTCCAGCCTCCAGAACTGTGAGGAAATAAATTTCTGTTGTGAATAGCCACCAGTCTATGGTATTTTTGTGGTAGCAACCCAAACGGACTGACACACACACTTTTCTGTATATGTGTGGTATTTCACAATAAAAGTGATTAAATTATATTTAAGCAGCAGATTAGACATAGATGAAGAAAGACATAGTGAAAATGAACAAAAATCTGAAGAAATTACCCAGAATGAACCCGTCAATAATAAAGGACTAGAAGAGACATGAAAAAGAGAAGGGCTAATACATATCTAATTGGAGTTCCATAAAGAGAGAAAGGCTGCAAAGAGTTTTAAATTTTTTTGTATTTGTATTTTTTCTCAATTTTTAATCTAGCACCATGCCAATTTATTGATTAATTTATCTTTTTTTTTTTCATTGGATTGAGAGGTAATTTTTATCAGATACTAAAATTCTTGGGTGTATTTGGGTCTCTTTCTGGACTTTCTATTCTGATTCCGTGATCTTTTTGTACTTCCATGCTCAGTTCAGTTCAGTTCAGTCACTCAGTTGTGTCCGACTCTTTGAGACCCCATGAATTGCAGCACGCCAGGCCTCCCTGTCCATCACCATCTCCCAGGGTTCACTCAGACTCACGTCCATCGAGTCAGTGATGCCATCCAGCCATCTCATCCTCGGTCGTCCCCTTCTCTTTCTGCTCCCAATCCCCCCCAGCATCAGCGTCTTTTCCATTAAGTCAACTCTTCCCATGAGGTGGCCAAAGTACTGGAGCTTCAGCTTTAGCATCATTCCTTCCAAAGAAATCCCAGGGTTGATCTCCTTCAGAATGGACTGGTTGGATCTCCTTGCAGTTCAAGGGACTCTCAAGAGTCTTCTCCAACCACAGTTCAAAAGCATCAATTCTTCAGTGCTCAGCTTTCTTCACAGCCCAACTCTCACATCCATACATGACCACAGGAAAAACCATAGCCTTGACTAGACGGACCTTAGTCGGCAAAGTAATGTCTCTGCTTTTGAATATACTATCTAGGTTGGCCATAACTTTTCTTCCAAGGAGTAAGTGTCTTTTAATTTCATGGCTGCAGTCACCATCTGCAGTGATTTTGGAGCCCAGAAAAATTAAGTCTGACACTGTTCCACTGTTTCCCCATCTATTTCCCATAAAGTGATGGGACCAGATGCCATGATCTTTGTTTTCTGAATGTTGAGCTTTAAGCCAACTTTTTCGCTCTCCTCTTTCACTTACTTCCATGCTAAACCCTATTTAAGTTGTTATGGTTTTATAATGTGTTTTAATATATCATGGGGCTGCTGCTAAGTCGCTTCAGTCGTGTCTGACTCTGTGTGACCCCATAGACGGCAGCCCACCAGGCTCCTCTGTCCATTGGATTCTCCAGGCAAGAATACTGGAGTGGATTGCCATTTCCTTCTCCAGGGGATCTTCCTGACCCAGTAATCGAACCCAGGTCTCCTGCATTGCAGGCAGATTCTTTACTGCCTGAACTACGAGGGAGGCCAAACAATAGAAAGCCATGCTGGAAGTCAAATGGAGTGAGTGTTGGAGAGACACGTTTTGGCACCTGCCCCCTCCAATGTGTGGGTGGTTGATGGTGGTGGTGGTGGTGAGACGGTTGTTTAAAATGTAAGATCTACTTAAATCCAATTTAGTAATTGTCAGGTACAAATAGCCTACATAAGAAGTGCAAGGTGACCAGGAAAACTGTTTGCACTTTATACCAATAACTATGTGTGAAGAGGAACAAACTATGACTTCTGAGTTGGGGAAGAGTGATGAGAAAGGAGGATGAGTAGGTTCATCACAGCTCTGGGTCAGTTATCCTAGTGCCCAACTGGGGCTACAGATGCAAGTTAATTATTCAGGTATATAGTTAATTTACAATGTTGTGTTACTTTCTGCTATACAGCAAAGTGATTCAGTTATACATGTATATATTCTTTTAAATATTCATCATTATAATTTATCACAGGATATTGAATATAGTTCCCTGTGTTATACAGTAGGACCTTATTATTTATCCATCCTATATGTAATAGTTTGATCTGCTAACCCCAAACTCCCAATCCATCTCTCCCCCACCTCACCTCCCCCTTGGCAACTGCAAGTGTGTTTTATACGTCTGTGAGTCTGTTTCTATTTCTTGATTAGTTCATTTATGTCATATTTTAGATTCCACACAGAAGTGACATCATATTGTGTTTGTCTTTCTGTTTCTTATTTGCTCCACTTAGTATGACAATCTCTAGGTCTATCCATGTTGCCGCAAATAGCATTATTTCATTCATTTCTGTGGCTGAGTAATATTCCATTGTATATATGCACCACATCTTCTTTATCCACTTCTCTGTTGATGGACACTTAAGTTGTTTTCATGTCTTGGTTATTGTCAATAGTGCTGCTGTGAACATAAGGGCATGTGTATCTTTTTGAATTAGAGTGTTGTCCAGGTACATGCCCAGGAGTGGGATTGCTGGATCATATGAATTACCACAATTTATATTTTCATCAATGTATATTGATTATTGTAGGGGATAATACACATCATGTTTGTGGCTCCACAACATATTTTTCAAAACCTTTCTGCACTTGGAGAAAGGCACAGGTTACGAGTTTTCAGGACTGAGGGTTTTCCTGGAATGTAGGACTTTAATTGCAAACCAGAAAATTCCTGCCCAGGGTGGGATTAGTTGGTCACCCTTGGTCTTATCTTCCTGGATGTAGAATCAGAGCTCAAATTCCCAGGCTCTTTTGGGGCTCGGGTGTGGCATATAACTAAGGCTCTGCCATTTAGAATTTAAAAAACCACTGAAGACCTGGATTCTGAGCTGAGCTGGAAGGAAATGAACTTGCAGCGAGCTTCCATCTTTCTGGCAGGGCTGACACTCGTGCTGGCTGACTTTCAGGACTGGGGGCAGTGGCTGCAAGATTGAGTTCATGGTGCAGAAGAGCCAGAGGCTCGAAGCACCATCATTTGCAGTCAAACTGAAGTCCTGGCGCTGGGGCTTGGCAGTGGCAATGGTAAAGCAACAGTGGCATCTCCCCCCAAATCAGGCTAATTCACAACATGGTTTTGGCATTTTTCCTGGAAGCTGCGCGTTACATTCATTTCTTCAGCCCTCCTGATGATTCCGGAGCTACTGAATATCTTTCAATAAGCCCTTTTCCTGCTTAACCTCACCTCACTGGAGAATGGATTCCATTGTTTGCTAGTCAGAATCCTGACAAATAAAATAAAATTTGAGTACTTCATATATGTGACGATGGATATAGCTCTTTTTTAAGAGCTTTTTTTCACCACTTTTTTTCCCACTTGACTTTTTTTTTTTTTTTTTTGGAGGTAGATATTTGGAGAGAGAGGTGAGATAAACCGCTCAAGGGAGATTCTGCCATAATTTCATACTCTTGACATATATTTGTCAAATCATTGGTACTATAGGTAGAATCACTCATTCTTCTTTGTTCCTTTTTTTGGCTTCGTTCCTTTTTCATACCCTTGTGCTTCTTTGGGTTTGCTAAGGAAATAGGTATATGCTGTTATGAGATAGAGTGAAAAAATATGGTGAATATGGAAGAAGGGTGTTTCTTTTCATTGCTTTAATTTTCCCCCAATGTTTAATGCATTTAGCACTTTAAATATTATAATTTGAAAAGTTTTTTTGGGGGGGAATTATTTTCCTAAGCATGTGTTAGTTGCCCAGTCATGTCTGACTCTCTGCGACCCCAGGGACTGTAGCCCACCAGGCTCCCCTGTCCATGGGATTCTCCAGGCAAGAATACTGGAGTGGGCTGCCATTCCCTTCTTCAGGGGGTCTTCTCAACCCAGGGATTGAACCTGGGTCTCCTGCACTGCAGGCAGATTCTTTACCGTCTGAGCCACCAGGGATGGCAAGCCAAATTTTATATTTTTTTAAATGAGCTTTTAATTTTGGAATGATTTTCTATTTATAGAAAAGTTGCAAAGTCAGTACAGAGAGTTTCTATATACCCTTCACCCAGCTTCCCCTCATGTTAGTATCTACATGATCAGGACATGGCTGCTTATACTCCATGGCACCTAAATCATAAAAAAATGATGGACCTTGAAATACCGCATGCTATCAGTACCCTGAGAGCAGCTTCTCATAAATAAATACAGGGCATTAAAAAACCTTTTTATTTTATATTGGAGTATACCTTTTTTTATATATTGGAGTAAAGCCGATTAACATTGTTGGGATAGTTCCAGGTGAACACCAAAGGGACTCAGCCATACATATACATGTATCTATTCTCCCCCAAACTCCCCTCCCATCCAGGCTGCCACATAACACTGAGCAGAGTTTCCTGTGCTGTCCAGCAGGTCCTTGCTGGTTCTCCATGTTAAACACAGCAGTGTGTCCATGCCCATCCTAAACTCCCTAACTATCCCTTCCCCCATCCTTCCCCCTGGGAACCATAAGGTTATTACAGAGTATTGAGCAGAGTTCCCTGTGCTGGACAGCAGGTCCTTGCTGGTTCTCCATGTTAAACACAGCAGTGTGTCTGCGTCCATCCCAAACTCCCTTCCCGCCATCCTTCCCCCCTGGTAACCATAGGTTATTACAGAGTATTGAGCAGAGTTCCCTGTGCTATACAGCAGGTCCTGGTTGGTTATCCACTTTAAACGTAGCAGTGTGTCCATGTCCATGTCCATCCCAAACTCCCTAACTACCCCTTCCCCCATCCTTCCCCCCTGGTAACCAGAAAGTTATTAAAGTATTGAGAAGAGTTCCTTGTGCTGGACAGTAGGTCCTTGTTGGTTATCCATGTTAAACACAGCAGTGTGTCCATGTCCATCCCAAACTCTGAAAGTACCCCTTCCCTCTACCCTTCCCCCCAGTAACCATAAGTTCATTCAAGCACAGGGCATTTGGATTCTTACCAGTGTCTTGCTTTATTCTTTGCATCCAGTCTTGCCATATATTTTGATGTGGAAGCCTCTTCTTCTAGTGGGCTTTGCTCCATGTAGACCTCGTTCTGGCCTTGCTGTTTCTCATTAGCACCAATGTCCTTGGATGGTGTGTGAAGATCACAGGTAGAACTCCACGAGCCACCCAAGGATACAGTTGGTTGGAGGTAGGCCCATTATCAGTGTAAGCTCAGCATTTCAGCATCTAGTTTACAGAGCCTGGGCAAAAGGGGGAGCTGGCAGCAAAAGCTGGGGATCCAGTCCCCCTGGAGTTACAGGCCACCACAGCTTATCCAACATTATTGTACTCGAGAGGCCCTTGTTCGGATATAGATTCTGATTCAGCAGATCTTGGGGATCTGAGATTCTGCATTTCTCTCAAGCTCCCAGTGATGCTCATGTTGCTGCTCCACAGACCACACTTTGAGTAGGATGGCCATGGAGACCATCTATTTCATGGGTCATGCCATGGTTGGTACTGACCCCAAGGTCAGAATCTTGTGGAAATCAAAGTGTCACTATCTTTCTGGTGAGGTGAATTTGCATCACAGGCTTGAATATTTCTCTTCATATAGGAAATATAGTATAGCATATGTTATATAGTATACTATAGCATAGTATATCCCTGCTACTGTATAGCACAGTTTCTGAAAACAGGTAAATATTACAAAAATTGGGGGAAAGGATAGTTAGGGAGTTTGGGATGGACATGGACACACCACTGTATTTAAAGTGGATAACCAACAGGGACCTACTGCATAGCACATGGAACTCTGCTCGATATTATGTGGCAGCCTGGATATGAGGGGGGTTTGGGGGAGAATGGATCAGTTCAGTTCAGTTCATTTCAGTTGCTCAGTCGTGTCTGACTCTGCAACACCATGGACTGCAGCACGCCAGGCCTCCCTGTCCATCACTAACTCCTGCAGTTTACTCAAACTCATGTCCATTGAGTCGGTGATGGCATCCAACCATCTCATCCTCTGTCATCCCCTTCTTCTCCCGCCTTCAATTTTTCCCAGCATCAAGGTCTTTTCAAATGAGTCAGATCCTTGCATCAGGTGGCCAAAGTATTGGAGTTTCAGAGAATGGATACATGTATATATATGGTTGAGTCGCTTCCCTCTTCACCTGAATTTATCACAACATTGTTTGTTAATCAGCTATTCCTCAATACAAAATAAAAAGTTTAAAAAAGGGTAATAGATTAAGATGACCATTTAAGTTCAGACTGTAAAATCCTGGAGAGGAAGAAAACTAACATTTCTAGAGACTTCACTGTGGGACTTGGGAGATATTGGAAACTTTTCTGGGTTTGTTGAATGTCAGAGTTGAAAATATCCTCCATAGTGGCACACACCACATTAAGGATAAAACATGCACTGGAATGAATTATTTTGTATTAGGATCTAAAGTTGACACGTCATAGAACACTTTCTTGTGCTTTGATGAGACTCAGCAGTCATTTATTTAAGGAATCCATGACCCTGTGACAGTAGGGCAGAGAGAAGAGAATGCGGTATTTGAGGATATTTATAAATCAGATCAGTTCTCAAATGTGGTCAAAAAAATTGACCTTACTACTGTTTTAGAATTTCCAGAGCAGGTTAAAAATTTGACTAAGATCTGCTCATGAGATTTACAATAGAATTTGCTACCCATGATGTAAAAATGTGGCTTGAGATTAGGAGTGAAAGAATCATTTTATGTCAGAGCTACTATAAATCTTTTGTGACTATGCACACTTTATTCTAAAGGACCAGATTATAAAACCATATGCAACATTTCTATTTTTTTGTAAGCTCTTAAATACCAAACCAAGGAAGCTGGAATCTATGTTGAAAAAGCAGGTCAAAAGCTACCAGACGCTGAAGGCTACAGTTCTTTTAAAAATTCCTACCTGTTAAGTCTCTCTCCTACCTGGGAAAAGGAGAATATTTTCTAACTATAAACTCCTTGAATGCTATGAGAGTTGAAAGGTGAATGTGTGCTTGAGGGTAACTTGAGAGCAATTATAATCAAATTGGATAATTATAAAGGAGTCTGTGTGGATTTATGTTATCTAGAAAATCGGTGGGCTTCTTTCCATGGGCTGCAAGTGAGGAGACCCCCTGGAGGGATTATCCACTCTGCTGAGATGACCTCTGAGCCGTATGCATGTTGTTTGTAGGAAAAGAGCTATAGGGTGGAAAAGTCCAGCTTCTCTTTTGCACTCACTCTTCAAAGCCCACAGTGGATTTTTCTTTCTGAATAGGGCATACCCCAGATTCTAAACTGATGACTAATTAGGGTAATAATAGAATGCAATATAGTATTATATGTATGTAGTATTTTATGTATTAGTATCCTACTTCTGTGTAACAACTTACCACAAACTTAGAGGCTTCACAAAGCTGCCATCAAGATACCAACCAGACTGCATTCTCCTCAGAGGCTTGCCCGGGGAAGGTTCTGATTCCATGCTCTCTCAGGTTATTGTAGACTTTGTTTCCTTGTGGTTGTAGAGCTGACGTCCCTGCGTCTTCCTGGCTGTTGGTTGGAGGCTGCTGCAAGGTCCTAGCGCTTGCCCGCAGTTTTCTTCTGTGTGACTCTTTTCATGGGTGGTTCACATGAGTGTTGCTCCCTGAAGGCCAGTGGGAAAGTGTCTTCCCTAGTCTGCTAAGACAGAGTCTTCTATAATTTAACCATCAGCATGACATCCTGTCACCTTTGACATATCCTATTGGTTGGAAACAAATCACAGCTTGCACTCACACTCAAAAAGAGGGAATAATACAACACTATGACTCCTTGGGGATCACCTTAGGGTGTGTCTAGTATAAATAGTGAGAAATGGGACAAAATATGGGACTCTGAATTACTGTTTTTGTTTGAGTGCTTCTGCTTAATATCCTATGGTGTCTCATTTACCATCGAGTGCCTGTTTCATAGCCGGCGTGGCAGGAACAGAGGGACATTGATCCTTCTAGAAGAGGCCCCCTTTTGCTCTCTTCTCTGAATTGAATGCTGGAGGCAAACACCAAAGGAATTAAATGGAAGATGTTTTCTGTGCTGCCTCCCAAATGAAACTCTGAAAAGTAACAAGATCTATAAAGTTATAAGAAAACTTCAAAATCATAAGCTGCTAATGCCGCAACTTTCATCACCTCGGTGATTAAGTGAATCATTCTATTAGTGTCTGAAGAATTTAAAAAAATTATTATTAAAGGTGAATTTTATAAATTATAAGAAAATAATAAAGAAAATTATAAAAAATAAGAAAATTATAAAATTTTTCAGTCATGAACTCAGTGAATATGGGGATGACTCTTAGTTTATCTGTACCATCCTTGAAAATCTGTTCATCATTGTGGACTTTAGGTGCCACTGAAACCAGGGCATGGGAAGTGAGGTAGCCCAGCAGAAAAGGTTGTGCACTGTGCAACCACCGGGTACTATTTAGATAGATGACAATGTCTTTTGCTGCCAGTCCCTCTGAGGGAAGAGGGTCCATCATCCAGTTCTCCCCAGTATTATCCCTGGTAAAAATGTTCTACATATCAATAGACCATTTCACATTCAAATGCAACTGAGCCTCAGAGCCACCCAGGCATATTATCCTGATCCAACAGATGAGGAAACCGAGGCGAAGGAAGTTCATGTAACTTGCGTAGTGTCTTACAGTGTGAAAAGCAGGGCTGCAACCCAAGACCAGGAATTTTAACACAGTGTCTTGCTGCTACTAAGTCACTTCAATTGTGTCCAACTCTGTGCAACCCCAGAGATGGCAGCCCACCAGGCTCCCCTGTCCCTGGGATTCTCCAGGTAAGAACACTGGAGTGGGTTGCCATTTCCTTCTCCAATGCATGAAAGTGAAAAGTGAAAGGGAAGTCGCTCAGTCCTGTCCAACTGTTCGCAACCCCATGGACTGCAGCCTACTAGGCTCCCCCGTCCATGGGATTTTCCAGGCAAGAGTACTGGAGTGGGGTGCCACTGACTTCTCTGACACAGTGTCTTACTTTCCCCCAAAAGTCTTATTTTATTTTATTTATATTTTAAAAATTATTTATTTATCTGGCTGTACCAGATCTTAGTTGCAGGGTCTTAGATCTTCTTTGTGACATGTGGGATCTAGTTCCCTGACCAGGGATGGAACCCTGGCCCCTTGCATTGGGAGCATGGAGTCTTAGCCACTGGGCTGCCAAGGAAGTCCATTTTTTATAGATTTTTAAAAAATCTGCACTCCCCAGAGCTGTTCTCCAGATCAATCAGAATCATGTACAGAGTCTGACCTGGGAATTTCCTGTATAGGTGTTAAAATCTCTCACCCTGTTAGAAATTCTTCAACTAATTCTAATTCACACACAAAATGTTTAGGATTCTACACTGCCCCCTTGGCTAGAGTGCCCTTGCCTGCTTCTACACACCCATTGCCTGGTGATGCATTCACTTTGAGTGTCTGGCTCATGGAAGCTGGTTAGACAGAGATCTTTTTGGAACTGGCGTGCTTTTGCTCCCCTTTCAACAGGACACTGCCAGTTATTTGGCATCTTGAGCAGAATCCATGCATTTTCCCTTCAACAAATATTTATTGGCCCCAGTGGCCCAGTGACTGAACTCAGGAAATGAAGGCTCTCTCAGTCTGGTCATCAAGGGATTTTTAGTTGCCTTCTCAACCTCCCAGGGTGTGATGGGGTTGCCCCCAATCCTTTAATGATTCCATGTCTGGCACATGATGAATTCTGTTAGTAGTAGCAGGCTTCACTGTATCTTTAGGGAAGATATTTTTCTTTTTGGCTTCTGCCAGTTGAATGCGGTTAGAAAATCACTGATGGGAATTTAAGAGAGTTTTCTTTTAAAAACACAGTAGGAGAGGCAAATATTTGGTCAGCTTTTCAAAGTGGAAATAACCATGGGGGAAAATGCTATAGCAGGTATTTCCTTTAATTTTTTTTTTTTAAGTTCATACTGCATATGTTCTTTAGAAGTAGAAGCAGAAAGGAAATCTGGATGGAAATTTGCTGTCCAGGGTTTATCACATGAATATGAAAGAATGACAAAAATTGTCTAAGGGCTGACTGCCACTCTCTTGAACTCTCTGCTGTTCTCATTGCAGTACCATTGTTAGCCTAGTAAAATTTAATTGAATTTAATAGCTAGCGAGACCTAACTTGGGCTTATTTACTCTCCCAATGTAGTCTATTAGATTTTTGTTGAGCAAATACTTGACCTGCCTATCCACCCATTCACCTGCATGGGAGTATATTTCTCTCCCCAGTGGGGCTTGGCTGTGTGACCAGCTTGGGCCAATGAAATGAGAGCAGAAGAGGTGATGTCTCAGTTCTGAGCTGCTGTGTTGTGCTCAGTTGTGTCTGACTCTTTTCGACCCCATGGACTGTAGCCCACCAGGCTCCTCTGTCCATGGGATTCTTCAGGCAAGAATACTGAAGTGGATTGCCATTGCCTCCTCCAGGGGATCTTCCCGACCCAGGGATCAAACCTGCATTGGCAGGCGGGCTCTTTGCCAATGCGCCATCTGAGAAGCCCTCTCGCTTCTGAGGCGAGGCCTTAAGAAGACTGGCCCTCTGGGAGTTTTTGACTTCCATCATGAGAATTGGTTGCCCAAATAGTGGCCATTCCTCTAGCTGGAGCCCCACAAGATGTACAGTCCAAGAGCACATCTGGATCTGACCCACCCTCTGAAGCTGAGCCCTGCAGCCAGCCTGCGGGAGCAGGGAGCAAGCCCCCAGCGAGAAAGATCTGATTGGAGTTGAGTGCCCTGGAGATGTGGTAGGGACATATTTTGTAGCTAAATTAATACACCTGGTGATAGCAGAGCACACAAGCTACAAGATAACTGCAATTCACCTATGCCAGCATGTCTCAGACTTAAGCTCTCACAGGAGTCACCTGGCAGGTTTGTGAAACACAGATTCCTGGGTCTAACCCTGGGAAGCCTGAGTCAAGTAGTCTGGGTCAGGGCCCAAGAATTTGCATTTGTATTAGGTTTCCTTTGTTGCTGTTGGTAAATGGTGCTGCACAGTTGGAAATGGTTGAGTTCTTTAGACAGAGCCAGTTCTGGGTGGATGTGATAGAAGCTTGGAACAGGACCATGACCCAGAGAAAATAGACTTCAAGGAAGAGAGTATGAGTAGTACCAGTGGTGTGAGGGGAACTTATCTTAAAAATGGATTTTGATCTCCAAAGAACTGGAATACAAGGCTCTGAAGACAATAATATATGGGGAGGAGCCCACATAGGTCTAGGCATTAAGAGGCCAGATTGGAAGTGGTGATATATCAACTCACATTTTCGTCTTCTTAAGAAACATTTATGTGTTTTTTTCTCCCAGTCTGGAGACATGGAAGCTAAGATGGGAACACTTGGGTTTGTTGAAACACTTTAGAAAGTATTCAATAAAGACCGTGAACGTAGGCATCTTTACATGAGAATGAAAAAATAACAACTTACAGAATCATCTGGAAGTTTTCAAACATCTGCAGACTTGGCCCCATGTTGATTTTGCCTGAGTACAATAAGTGTGTAATTTGGAAATGGGAAAAGACAAGTCTAAAACATTAGCTGTTGGATCGTCTTGTACATTCTGCTCTGGGTATAGATGAGCGTCCNCCTAAAATAGCATTTTTAATTTTCTATCTTGAAGACACCTGAACTTCAAAAGACAATTATGGCTGAATTCCAACCCTCTAACTGCCATGTATTTGTTCCTAAAACAGAATTGCTAATTAGCTTACTCAAAATCAAAAAGTGATCTGAAATTAAAATAAAATTGCCGATAGTTAAAGTAATAAACTTGTTTTTTCCTTTTCTGAGGTTTTCCTCCTCACTTCCAACTAGTTGTTTGGTTTTTTGTTTTTGTTTTAGTTTTTTTAAGGAAATGGAGTCAGTAAGAGTAAAAACATATCTCAGCTCTAAGCTCACCTCTTTGTCCCTGAAACTGATGTCAAAACACAGCCTCTGTGCACTGGTGCCGAATCGAATCTTGGAGACAGGTTTTGGGTGAGGTAGAAAGTTCTGTTCAGTCGCTCAGTCATACCCAACTCTTTGCAACCCCATGGACTTCAGTGCACCAGTCCTCCCTGTCCATCACCAACTCCCGGAGTCTACAGAAACTCAGTCGGTGATGCCATCCAACCATCTCATCCTCTGTCATCCCCTTCTCCCACCTTCAATCTTTCCCAGCATCAGGGTCATTTCAAATGAGTCAGCTCTTCTCATCAGGTGGCCAAAATATTAGCGTTTCAGCTTCAGCATCAGTCCTTCCAATGAACATTCAGGACTGATTTCCTTTAGGATGGACTGGTTGGCTCTCCTTGCAGACCAAGGGACACTCAAGAGTCTTCTCCAACACCACAGTTCAAAAGCATCAATTCTTCGGCACTCAGCTTTCTTTATAGTCCAACTCTCACATCCATACATGACCACTGGAAAAACCATAGCCGTGACTAGACAGACCTTTGTTGGCAAAGTAATGTCTCTGCTTTTTAATATGCTTTCTAGGTTGGTCATAGCTTTCCTGCCAAGAAGTAAGCACCTTTTAGTTTCATGGCTGCAGTTACCATCTGCAGTGATTTTTGAGCACCCAAAAAATAAAGTCTGACACTGTTTCCACTGTTTCCCCATCTATTTGCCATGAAGAGATGGGACAGGATGCCATGATCTTAGTTTTTAGAATGTTGAGCTTTAAGCCAACTTATTCACTCTGCTCTTTCACTTTCATCAAGAGGCTCTTTAGTTCTTCTTCACTTTCTGGCGTAAGGGTGGTGTCATCCACATATCGGAGGTTAGTGATGTTTCTCCCAACAATCTTGATTCTAGCTTGTGCTTCCTCCAGCACAGCATTTCTCATCATATATTCTGCATAAAAGTTAAATAAGCAGGGTGACAATTTACAGACTTGACATACTCCTTTTCCTGTTTGGAACCAGTCTGTCGTTCCATGTCCAGTTCTAACTGTTGCTTCCTGACCTACATACAGATTTCTCAAGAGGCAGGTCAGGTGGGCTTGTATTCGATCTCTTTCAGAATTCCCACAGTTTATTGTGATCCACAAAAGGCTTTGCATAGTCAATAAAGCAGAAATAGATGTTTTTGGGAATCTTTTGCTTTTTTGATGATTCCAGCAGATGTTGGCAAATTTGATCTGTGGTTCCTCTGCCTTGTCTAAAACCAGCTTGAACATCTGGAAGTTCATGGTTCACATATTGTTGAAGCCTGGCTTGGAGAATTTTGAGCATTACTTTACTAGCGTGTGAGATGAGCTCAACTGTGTGGTAGTTTGAACATTCTTTGGCATTGTCTTTCTTAGGGATTGGAATGAAAACTGACCTTTTCCAGTCCTGTGGCTGCTGCTGAGTTTTCCAAATTTTGCTGGCTTATTGAGTACAGCACTTTCACAGCATCATCTTTTAGGATTTGAAATAGTTTCAACTGGAATTCCTTCACCTCCACTAGCTTTGTTCATAGTGCTGCTTCCTAAGGCCCACTTGACTTCACATTCCAGGATATCTGGCTCTAGGTGTGTGATCACACCATCGTGATTGTCTGGGTCGTGAAGATCTTTTTTGTACAGTTCTTCTGTGTATTCTTGCCACCTCTTCTTAATATCTTCTGCTTCTGTTAGGTCCGTACCATTTCCATCCTTTATTGAGCCCATCTTTGCATGAAATGTTCCCTTGGTATCTCTAATTTTCTTGAAGAGATCTCTAGTCTTGCCTATTCTATTGTTTTCCTCTATTTCTTTGCACTGATTACTGAGGAAAGCTTTGTTATCTCTCCTTGCTATTCTTTGGAACTCTGCATTCAAATGGGTATACCTTTACTTTTCTCCTTTGCCTTTCGCTTCTCTTCTTTTCCCAACTGTTGGTAAGGCCTCCTCAGAGAGCCATTTTGCTTTTTTGCATGTCTTTTTCTGGGGATGTTCTTTATCCCTGTCTCCTGTACAATGTCATGAACCTCTGTCCATAGTTCATCAGGCACTCTATCAGATCTAGTCTCTTAAATCTATTTCTCACTTCCACTGTATAATTGTCAGGGATTTTATTTAGGTCATACCTGAATGGCCTAGTGTTTTCCCTACTTGCTTCAGTTTACATCTGAATTTATCAATAAGAAGTTCATGATGTGAGCCATAGTCAGCTCCCGGTCTTCTTTTTGTTGATGGTATAGAGGTTTTTCACCTTTGGCTGCAAAGAATATAATCAATCTGATTTCGATATTGATCATCTGGTGATGTCCATGTGAAGAGTCTTCTCTTGTGTTGTTTGAAGAGGGTGTTTGCTATCACCAGTGCATTCTCTTGGCAAAACTCTAGTAGCCTTTGCCCTACTTCATTCTATACACCACAGCCAAATTTTCCTGTTACTCCAGGTGTTTCTTGACTTCCTACTTTTGCATTCCAGTCCACTATAATGAAAAGGCCATCTTTTGGGGGTGTTCGTTCTAGAAGGTCTTGTTGGTCTTCATAGAACCATTCAGCTTCAGCTTCTTCACCATTACTGGTCGGGGCATAGACTTGGATTACTGTGGTATTGAATGGTTTGCTTTGGAAAGAATCAGATCATTCTGTTGTTTTTGAGATTGCATCCAAGTATCCCATTTCAGACTCTTTTGTTGACTATGATGGTGACTCCATTTCTTCTAAGGGATTCTTGCCCACAGTAGTGGATATAATGGTCATCTGAGTTACATTCACCTATTCCAGTCCATTTTAGTTCATTAATTCTTAAAATGTCGACGTTCACTCTTGCCATCTCATGTTTGACCACATCCAATTTGCCTTGATTCATGGACCTAACATTCCAGGTTCCTATATAATATTGCTCTTTACAGCGTCAGACCTTGCCTCCATTACCAGTCACATCCACAAATGGGTGTTGTTTTTGCTTTGGCTCCATCTCTTCATTCTTTCTGAAGTTTTTTCTCCACTGATCTCCAGTAGCATATTGGTAGAAAGCAATATTGGCATATTGCTTTGCCAGGCAAAGGGGGCCAGAGCTGGCTCCTGCGCTCAACAACTATGAGTTCCAACCCAGGAGGATGTGATGGGAAGTTTTATAGCAATAATTTAAGGATGGAGTTTCAGAAGATTCAGGTGTGTGCATGGCTTGTACTCCTTTAATCTGGTCTCAGGTAACCCTGATGAGCTTCTCTAGTCCCTTTAATCTTCCCTTGGGTGGCTTTTTGGCTGCTCCTCCCTTGATTAACAACAGCTTGAACCCACCCTTTGGAACTCAGGGTAGGTCATAGAGGCTGGAGTCTGTTTCATAGAAGCAAGAAAATGGGAAAGAAAGGCTTCCATGCCCATGAGCCCCACAAGGCCTTGCTGGGTTTTCAAAACCTCAACACTTATCTACCTAGAAAGTGTAGGGGAAAAAATTGCCTCCCCAAAATGTGTCTCTCTGTCATGAGGATTATTCAATTTTTAAGAATCAAAAGTCTTAGGAAGTCTTTCTTTTCTACATTCCTTTAATCTCCTAAAACAATTTAGGTAGAGGGCCTAGTCCTGAAATAGAGCTATCACCAGAGATATCTGTAAATATGGGAAAGCTGTTGTGGGGGAGATTTTTAGGCAGCACCTAGAGATAAGAGTCTACTCTGTGTCCCATGGTCTCTCAGCCCAGCAAACATTTGTGTACAAAACACTTGCTTTTCCACCTCCATGTCAATTGCCTTCCTCCCCTTTGAAGTCCCAATCCACTACCTCCAACATCCTCTTTTGTTGTTAACTGAAGATGATGTTTAAGGTGTGGGCTTTGGCTAATTCAGTGAGTTACTCAGATCTCCTGGGTCTCTCCCATGTATCCATGCTATTAAATTTTGTTTGATTTTCTTCTATTAATCTGTCTCATATCAATTTAATTCTAGACCAGCCAGAAGAACTGGGTACAGAAAAGTTTTGTTTCTCCCTCACAAAATGTATTGACGATCAGTCTAGCATTATCCAGCTGGTAAGATGGGCTTCCCAGGTGGCGTTAGTGGTAAAGAACCTGCCTGCCAATGAAGCAGATGTAAGAGATGTGGGTTTGATCCCTGGGTTGGGAAGATCCCCTGGAGGAGGTTATGGCAACCCACTCCAGTATTCTTGCCTGGAGACTCCCATGGACAGAGGAGCCTGTGGACTACAGTCCAGACCCTATGGGACACAGCTGAAGCGACTTTGCATGCTCACACAGTGATAACATGTAGCGGTTAGGTATATCTGAGATGTAATCTGAACCTTGGCAGTTTCAAATCCCTTTTGGGGGATTCTAGATCCCTTTGATAGTTTTAGTACCAGCAGCATTAATTACACTTGGAAACTTGGTATAAATGCAAATTCCTGGCCTCCATGTTCTAACAAACCCTCCAGGTGATTTGTGCCTGCTAAAGTTTGGCAGCTATTGTATCATCCACACAGCTTTGGCTAACAGCAGTGTAGGAGGTATCTAGAAACTGCATTCTGGACCCCTTTGACTTTGCCTCAATTTGTCCATAATTGTCCACAAGGCCTAACCAGTTGTACATAGGGGAAGACAAACTTACTGACACAATATCCTTACCAAATAAACCTCCTTTATCAGCCTGAACATTGGAAGACAAACTTACTGACACAATGCCCTTAGCAAATAAACCTCCTTTATCAGCCTAAACATCTTGAGTTTGGAGCCCTACTTTCCAAATTGGGCAAGGAGTACATCTAGGCTGTATATTGTCACCCTGCTTATTTAACTTACATGCAGAGTATATCATGGGAAATGCCAGGCTGGATGAAGCACAAACTGGAATCAAGATTATTGGGAGAAATATCAAAAGCTTCAGATATGCAGATGACACCACCCTAATAGCAGAAAGCAAAGAGGAACTGAAGAGCCTCTTGTTGGTGAAAGAGGAGAGTGAAAAAGCTGGCTTAAAACTCAGTGTTCAAAACATGAAGATCATGGCATCCAGTCCCATCACTTCATGGCAAATAGAGAAACAATAGAAACAGTGACAGACTTTATTTTCTTGGGCTCCAAAATCACTGTGGGTGGTGACTGCAGCCATCAAATTTAAAGCTGCTTACTCCTTGGAAGAAAAACTATGACCAACCTAGACAACGTATTAAAAAGCAGACATTACTTTGCCAACAAATGTTCGTATAGTCAAAGCTATGGCTTTTCCAACAGTCATGTACAGATGTGAGAGCTGGACACAAAAAAGGTTGAGAGCTGAAGAACAGATGCCCTCAAATTGTGGTGCTGGAGAAGACTCTTGATAGTCCCTTGGACTGCAAGGAGATCAAACCAGTCAATCCTAATGGAAATCAACGTTGAATATTCACTGGAAGGACTGATGCTGAAGCTGAAACTCCAGTACTTTGGCCACCTGATGTGAAGAGCCGACTCACTAGAAAAGACCCTGATGCTGGGAAAGATGGAAGGCAGGAGGAGAAGGGGCGACCGAGGATAAGATGGTTGGATAACATCATCGACTCAATGGACATGAGTTCGTGCAAACTCTGGGAGATGGTGAAGAACAGGGAAGCCTGGTGTGCTGCAGTCTATGGGGTCCAAAAGAGTTGGACACGACTGAGCAACTGAACAACAACTTTCTCCCTTGCCCACCCAAAGCTCCCTGTTTCCTTCTTCAGTTCTGCACACTCCTTTCTAAAATCTAAATATAATACTGCAGCATCCAGGCTAAAAAAAACCATCCCTTGAACTACAGAATTTCAGATGGTTTGCACACTGGCCAGAGGAAACAAGGCACCCTCTATAAGTTCAGCTATTATTCAGCTAAGAAAGTGAAATTTATAGAAGTGAGATGACTACTAGAGCAGGGTTAAGGTGAAATGGTGAGCATCTTGGTTAATTTCCTTGGCCCCTGTGTTTCCTAGTAAGATACACATCTGCCAGGGACACTTTTCATCCTGATATGTTCTTTTTAAGCAAACAGCTGAATAACTTCTATACTACTGCTCTTCTATACTAGAAGCTTACATCACCGTACCAGAAGCAATTAACCAATGATCAATACACTTCTGTTCAAATGAACGCAAACAAAAAATGAATGCATTCTTTTTTCTTAAAAGTTACTCAGAGGAGTATATCATCAGCAAAGAGAAGCAGCAAGGTTGGTCTCTTACCAGGTATCCATGCATAATAATTCTGCTGCCAGATTTTCAGGGTCTAAGAGTGTTCCTCTGAACTATCGTTTATCTACTTTTTAAAATATGGCATTTTCTTGAGCATTTCCTCTTTGAAAAATCTTTACATATATTAAAGATTTCATTCTTTGACTACCAAATATGCTAGATATACTTCTGGAGCTCACTTATCTTTTACATATATTTTTGAATATGAAGCTGTTATTCATTAACTACACAAATTTATTAATTTTCCCTTTATGTTTTATATCTATTTTAAAATTTTAGAAACATACTCTTAACCCAAGGAGTAGATAAATATTCACTTACACTAAGTTCTAGTCTTTCTTTAAGGCTTTTACATTTTATTTTTAAAAGTTTAAGGTGTACACTGAAGTACACTTTTTTGTAAGGTGTGAGATGCTGTCCTAAATTTATTTTTTTCCTCAAATGTGCATTTACTTTCTTGATAACCATTTTAAAATGATCCCTCCCGATTCATTTGAAAGTCTGTTGTTAAAATGGTCCACATTCCTATTAATTCAGGCATATATCTACTTTTTCTTTTGTTATACTCAAGTACTTACTTTTTTGTTTTGAAATATGGCAGAATAGGCCACCATTCATTCTTCTTTTACTGAACATACTTTAGTATGTCATCTGTTTATTTCTTGAAAGAAATCTCATCTCTTATTGAGATGTTCATTTACATCACTCCAAACCAGAATAGGAAATTAGTTTTAATTTGAGAATAAGTGAAATCATATAAATAATTTAAAATTTAAATTTCAAAAAAATAGTTTATCTCTTCCTTTTGTTTGTGTATTGTTGCATGATCCTCAATATAAGTTTCATACCTTTCTTAATACAGGACAACTAATCTCAAAAATATACAAGCAACTTATGCAGCTCAATTCCAGAAAAATAAATGACCCAATCAAAAAATGGGCCAAAGAACTAAATAGACATTTCTCCAAAGAAGACATACGGATGGCTAACAAACACATGAAAAGATGCTCAACATCACTCATTATTAGAGAAATGCAAATCAAAACCACAATGAGGTACCACTTCACACCAGTCAGAATGGCTGTGATCCAAAAATCTGCAAGCAATAAATGCTGGAGAGGGTGTGGAGAAAAGGGAACCCTCCTACACTGTTGGTGGGAATGCAAACTAGTACAGCCACTATGGAGAACAGTGTGGAGATTCCTTAAAAAATTGCAAATAGAACTACCTTATGACCCAGCAATCCCACTGCTGGGCATACACACCGAGGAAACCAGAATTGAAAGAGACACATGTACCCCAATGTTCATCGCAGCACTGTTTATAATAGCCAGGACATGGAAACAACCTAGATGTCCATCAGCAGATGAATGGATAAGAAAGCTGTGGTACATATACACAATGGAGTATTACTCAGCCGTTAAAAAGAATTCATTTGACTCAGTTCTGATGAGATGGATGAAACTGGAGCCAATTATACAGAGTGAAGTAAGCCAGAAAGAAAAACACCAATACAGTGTACTAACACATATATATGGAATTTAGGAAGATGGCAATGACGACCCTGTATGCAAGACAGGAAAAAGGACACAGATGTGTATAACGGACTTGTGGACTCAGAGGGAGAGGAAGAGGGTGGGATGATTTGGGAGAATGGCATTCTAACATGTATACTATCATGTAAGAATTGAATCGCCAGTCTATGTCTGACGCAGGGTGCAGCATGCTTGGGGCTGGTGCATGGGGATGACCCAGAGAGATGTTGTGGGGAGGGAGGTGGGAGGGGGGTTCATGTTTGAGAACGCATGTAAGAATTAAAGATTTTAAAATTTTAAAAATAAAAAACAAAAAAAAAAATTAAAATAAAAAAAATTAAAAAAAAAAAAGAAATACCACAGACTGGGTTGCTTCTAAACAGCAAACTTATTTTTCACCATTCTAGAGGCTATGAATTTGGCACAGTTGGTAAAGAATCCACCTGCCAATGCAGGAGATGCAAGATACTCGGGTTTGATCCCTGGGTCAGGAAGACCCCCTGGAGTAGGGAATGGCAACCCACTCCAATATTCTTGCTTGGAAAATTCCATGGACAGAGGAGCCTGGTGGCCTACATTCCATGGGAGTGCATAGAGTTGGACCTGACTGAGCATGCACTAGCTGGCTGACAAAGGCTATGAAGTCTGAGATCTGGGTGCCAGCACAGTTGGGTGAGGACCCTTTTCTAGATTACAGACTACCTGTTATGTCCTCATGACATAGAAGGGGCAAGGTACCTCTCTTGGCTCTCTTTTATAAGGACCTCAATCTCATTCAGAGCCCTTATGACCTCATCACCTCCTAAAGACCACACCTCCTAGTAGCTGTCCACTGGGTATTAGGATTTCAACACAAAATTAGGAGAAACACAAGCATTCAGATCACAGCACTATATAAATGGAAAAAAAATCCGCATTATTTTAGTTAAATTTAATCAAATTCCAATAATTATATATATATATATATATATATATACGCACTAAAAACAGCATTAAGGGCTTCCTTGGGGGTCCAGTGGTTAAGGCTCGGTGTTTCCAATACAGGGAACACGAGTTTGATCCTTAGTCAGGGAACTGAGATCCCACATGTCTTGTGGTGTAGCCAAAAAAAAAAAAAAATTCAGCAATGTAGATAAAATCTTCCTTGAACATCACTACAAAGCCCCTTCCCTCCCTCAGATAGCTATAAATCAGCCAGATCTCTCCTATGGATTTAGTTTTGTCTTTACCATAAATCACATGGTGTTTTAAAATATAACTTGTGTGTACCATTTTGCATTTGTTTTTTTTATTACTTAACAATCTACCTTTGTTATATTGACAAACCCATACACCTATGTTAATCACAAACATATAATTATTGAGGAATATTTCTTGGTATCCTGTGGTTTTTGTCAATATCCACTTGATAGACATTTAGCTTTTATCCCATTTGTAATTACTACCAATATCAATGCAAATAAACGAATAAAACATTTTTGTACTTACCTCCTATGGGACAAATCTCTAGTGTAAACACTCATAAAATAAGCACTTTTTTATTTTAAAATATTCTAGTAATTGCTCTCCAAAGCACTTTCAGAAACTTACTCTCCAATCAGCAAAGTATGACATTATTTCTTCTTCACAGTCTCTTCTCAATATTACTAAACTTTTAAAATGTTTGTTTCTCCATTTTTTCACAGCAGTGGCCAACATTTTATTACTAAGAAAGTGGACATTCGACAGTAATCTTATGCCAGATCACAGTTTCAGATGATTCAGTTTTCAGCATTACTATTCAGAGTATATTATCACTTAGAAGGCATTTCATGTATCAGCCAGGATGCACACTTCATTCTGTGCATAATTAAACCAATATCTAAGGCATAATATTGTTGACAGAGGAGTGGTTAACAGATTCTCAGTTAATGATTCTCAAATATGAAGCTTTTTGTTTGGATTTTTTAGTAACTTGCCCAATTTGAGTTAGTGTCAAATAAAGACAAAAATCTAAGATTTCTGATATTCAGAGCAAAATTGACTATTTATGAATGTTCATTTGTTTTGGGGGCTCACCCAGGTAGCACAGTGGTAAAGAATTTGCCTGCCAATGCAGAAAACACGAGATGCGGGTTCAATCCCTAGGTCGGGTAGACCCCCTGGAGTAGGAAATGGCAACCCACTCCAGTATGCTTGCCTGAAAAATCCCATGGACAGAGGAGCATGGCGGGCTACAGTCCATGGGACTGTAAAGAGCTGGACATGACTGAAGTGGCTGAGCATGAGCACGCACACATGTACATATATGTTGCTTTTATATACATATGGACCTGAATATATATTTGTAGAGATATTTTCCTACATTATTATATAGCCTGAAAAGGAGGATACTAAGGTAGCATTGGTAAGAGGAAAGCACACAGAATCTTTGGTTTGACTCTGGCTCTGTCACAGGTTTTGTGACTTTAGCAAACTTCACCTACATAATGTTGTTTCATGCCATCCTATTATCATCGCAGAATGGTAGAAAGTCTTAATTAAGTGCCAATCATTGTCAAATGGGTTAGGTGTAAAGTTTTTCCCATTTTCTTCTAGATTCAGTGTCTACATTCTAGCAAGGTATCATTGTTTTGTAAAAAAAAAAGAAAAGTTGCATTTTTTTCTAAGTCATTTTTTTTATTGATGCATGGAGTATTTCCCTCCATCTTTCTTTCTTTTCTTTGTTAACACATCTATATTTTCTTTTTTTAAATATTCTTATCTATTATGGTTTATCCCAGGAGATTGGATATAGTTCCCTGTGCTTTACAGTAGGACCTGGTTGTTTATAAATATTATTATTATTATGTTTTCTTTTTTGGCCATGCCAAACAGCCTGTGGGATCTTAGTTCCCTGACTAAGGATTGAACTCAGGCCCTTGACAGTGAAAGCACGGAGTCCTAACCACTGGACCACCAGGGAATTCCTTCCATCTTTATTTCAAATATTTAATTGGCTACATCAGATTGTATCTCTTTTAAAAAGTGATATAATTAGCATATATCATTAGTTTTAATTCCATAACAATGATCCAATATTTGTACATATGGTGGAATCTCAATAAGTATAGTTAAAATCCATCATTACATGATTTTTCTTTTCTTGTGCTAAGAATTTTTAAAATGTGCTCTCTTTGCAACTTTCAAATATACAATACAGTATTATTAACTCTGGGCTTCCCTGGTGGCTCAAATGGTTAACAATCTGCTTGCAATGCAGGAGACCTGGGTTTGATCCCTGGGTTGGGAAGATCCCCTGGAGGAGAGCATGGCAACCCACTCCAGTATTCTTGTTGAAGAATTCCCATGGACACAGGAGCCTGGTGGGCTACAGTCCATGGGGTCACAAAGAGTCAGACATGACTGAGCCATTAAGCAGAGCATTATTAACTGTAGTCACTTTTCTGTATACTATCACATACCCATGACTTATTTTATAACAGGAAGCTTGTACCTTTTGACCACTTTCACTCATTTTCCCTATGCCCTAACCCCTACCTCTGGCAACCACCAACCTGTTCTCTGACTCTATCAGTTTGGGTTTATTTTTTAGATTCTACATACAAGTGTGATCCTATGCTATTTGTCTTCCCCTGTATGGCTTACTTCACTTAGCATAATGCCTGTAAGTTTCATCCACGTTGTCACAAATGGCAAGATGTTCTTCTTTTTTATGGCTAAATAATATATATCTCTCACAATTTGCTTATCCTATCATCCACTGATGGGCATTTAGGTTGCTCCATGCTATGAATTTACCTTTGCTCCAGTTCTTCTATTATTTTTTTTCTGCCTTCAAGGGCACTGGGAATTTGTAGTGTAAAATAAAATGCATTTGTTAATGGCAAAACAAGAAAAATTTAAACATAAAAAAATTTCTCTGCCCTTTGGCCTCCTCTCTCACCATCGTTGGGCTTCCCTGGTGGCTCTGTGGTAAAGAATCCACCTGCCAATACAGGAGACATGGGTTCAGTCTCTGTGTTGGGAGGATTCCCTGGAGAAATAAATGGCAACCCACTCCAGTATTCTCACATGGGAAATCCCATGGGCAGAGGAGCTTGGCAGGCTACAGTCTATGGCGTCTCAAGGGTCGGACACAACTTAGCGACTAAACAACAACTCCTCACCGTTATATGTTGTGTACTTGCATTATGGGTTGACCGAACCTCCACAATAGGCAGAAATATCTATGTGACCATAAAGAGCAACATTCTTCTAGCAGTAACGAGACAATTCCTTAAAAGATAATATTCCTTCTTGAACTTGTAATGGCCACAATGACACTTAGATCTACATTGTGTAAATCGTCATTAATACATCATTTAATGTAGAGTCCTCTGTCTCTAAAAAATGTATACAGTATAACTATGCCTTGACTTCTAATGAGTGACACAGTTCTCAGAGCTTTCTGGGATGTTCTTCCGGGGTTATAATCCTCAACTTTGGCTTGAACAGAATTTCCCTCTTTCTCAGACTGATTGATTAATTTTCCATCAATAACAGAGTGAATATTTATTATCATTTATTTAAAAACACCTGTTTCAGTTCATCCCTCCTTGTTTTCATTTTTGTACTTTTCATGGATCTATGCTCTGCCTTGCTACTTGTAGGGAAGTAAAACTTGCCATTGTAAAATGTCTCTTTAATATGCAAAATATTTTTAGCTTAAAACAATCAAGGCACAAAAGATTAAGGAAGAGACTTTGACCTTCCTCCTAACTGCCTAAAATCGTTTAGATTGTGGATCTGTTCCCAGAATAGAGCTATCACCAGAGATCTCTGCAAATATGTTCAATATGTGGTGGGGGAGTTCCTCTTTTGGTATCCTATCATTTTGCCTTTTCATACTGTTCATAGAAGCAAGATCCAATGCTGTAAAGAGCAATATTGCATAGGAACCTGGAATGTCAGGTCCATGAATCAAGGCAAATTGGAAGTGGTCAAACAAGAGATGGCAAGGGTGAACGTTGACATTCTAGGAATCAGCAAACTAAAATGGACTGGAATGGGTGAATTTAACTCAGATGACCATTATATCTACTACTGTGGGCAGGAATCCCTCAGAAGAAATGGAGTAGCCATCATGGTCAACAAAAGAGTCCAAAATGCAGTACTTGGATGCAATCTCAAAAACGACAGAATGATCTCTGTTCGTCTCCAAGGCAAACCATTCAATATCACAGTTATCCAAGTCTATTCCCCAACCAGTAACCCTGAAGAAACTGAAGTGGGACGGTTCTGTGAAGACCTACAAGACCTTTTAGAACTAACACCCCAAAAAATATGTCCTTTTCATTATACGGGACTGGAATGCAAAAGTAGGAAGTCAAGTAACACCTGGAGTAACAGGCAAATTTGGCCTTGGAATGCAGAATGAAGCAGGGCAAAGACTAATAGAGTTTTGCCAAGAAAATGCACTGGTCATAGCAAACACCCTCTTCCAACAACACAAGAGAAGACTCTACACATGGACATCACCAGATGGTCAACGCCAAAATCAGATGGATTATATTCTTTGCAGCCAAAGATGGAGAACCTCTTTACAGTCAACAAAAACAAGACCGGGAGCTGACTGTGGCTCAGATCATGAACTCCTATTAACCAAATTCAGACTCAAATTGAAGAAAGTAGTGAAAACCGCTAGACCATTCAGGTATGACCCAAATCAAATCCCTTATGATTATACAGTGGAAGTGAGAAATAGATTTAAGGGCCTAGATCTGATAGACAGAGTGCCTGATGAACTATGGAATGAGGTTCATGACATCGTACAGGAGACAGGGATCAAGACCATCCCCATGGAAAAGAAATGCAAAAAACCAAAATGGCTGTCTGAGGAGGCCTTACAAATAGCTGTGAAAAGAAGAGAGGAGAAAAGCAAAGGAGAGAAGGAAAGATAAGCATCTAAATGCAGAGTTCCAAAGAATAGCAAAAAGAGATAAGAAAGCCTTCTTCAGAGATCAATGCAAAGAAATAGAGGAAAACAACAGAATGGAAAGACTAGAGATCTCTTTAAGAAAGTTAGAGATACCAAGGGAATATTTCATGCAAAGATGGGCTCGATAAAGGACAAAAATGGTATGGACCTAACAGAAGCAGAAGATATTAAGAAGAGGTGGCAAGAATACACGGAAGAACTTTACAAAAAAGATCTTCATGACCCAGATAATCATGATGATGTGATCACTAATCTAGAGCCAGACATCTTGGACTGTGAAGTCAAGTGGGCCTTAGAAAGCATCACTACGAACAAAGCTAGTGGAGGTGATGGAATTCCAGTTGAGCTGTTTCAAATCCTGAAAGATGATGCTGTGAAAGTGCTGCAGTCAATATGCCAGCAAATTTGGAAAACTCAGCGGTGGCCACAGGACTGGAAAAGGTCAGTTTTCATTCCAATCCCAAAGAAAGGCAATGCCAAAGAATGCTCAAACTACCGCACAATTGCACTCATCTCACATGCTAGTAAAGTAATGCTCAAAATTATCCAAGCCAGACTTCAGCAATACGTGAACCATGAACTCCCTAATGGTCAAGCTGGTTTTAGAAAAGGCAGAGGAATCAGATCAAATTGCCAACATCCGCTGGATCATGGAAAAAGCAAGAGAGTTCTAGAAAAACATCTATTTCTGCTTTATTGACTATGCCAAAGCCTTTGACTGTTTGGATCACAGTAAACTGTGGAAAATTCTGAAAGAGATGGGAATACCAGACCACCTAACTTGCATGTTGAGAAATCTGTATGCAGGTCAGGAAGCAACAGTTAGAACTGGACATGGAACAACAGACTGGTTCCAAATAGGAAAAGGAGTACATCGAGGCTGTATATTGTCACCCTGCTTATTTAACTTATACGCAGAGTACATCATGAGAAACGCTGGACTGGAAGAAACACAAGCTGGAATCAAGATTGCGGGGAGAAATATCAGTAACCTCAGATATGCAGATGACACCACCCTTATGGCAGAAAGTGAAGAGGAGCTAAAAAGCCTCTTGGTGAAAGTGAAATAGGAGAGTGAAAAAGTTGGCTTAAAGCTCAACATTCAGAAAATGAAGATCATGGCATCCGGTCCCATCACTTCATGGGAAAGAGATGGGGAAACCGTGGAAACAGTGTCAGACTTTATTGATTTGGGCTCCAAAATCACTGCAGATGGTGACTGCAGCCATGAAATTAAAAGATGCTTACTCCTTGGAAGAAAAGTTATGACCATCCTAGATAGTATATTCAAAAGCAGAGACATTACTTTGCCGACTAAGGTCCATCTAGTCAAGGCTATGGTTTCTCCTGTGGTCGTGTATGGATGAGTTGGACTGTGAAGAAGGCTGAGTGCCGAAGAATTGGTGCTTTTGAACTGTGGTGTTGGAGAAGACTCTTGAGAGTCCCTTGGAATGCAAGGAGATCCAACCAGTCCATTCTGAAGGAGATCAGCCCTGGGATTTCTTTGGAAGGAATGATGCTAAAGCTGAAACTCCAGTACTTTGGCCACCTCATGTGAAGAGTTGACTCATTGGAAAAGACTCTGATGCTGGGAGGGGTTGGGGGCAGGAGGAGAAGGGGACGACAGAGGATGAGATGGCTGGATGGCATCACGGACTCGATGGACGTGAGTCTGAGTGAACTCCGGGAGTTGGTGATGGACAGGGAGGCCTGGCGTGCTGCGATTCATGGGGTCACAAAGAGTCGGACACGACTGAGCGACTGAACTGAACTGAACTGTTGGAGGGGAAACTCTAGCGTGGGCCTGGAAATCAGAGTCCGCTCTGTGTTCCATGGTCTCTGCTTGGCCCAGCAAACACTGGTTTACTATAGACTTCCTTTTCCATCTCCATGTCAATTGCCTTCCTCCCCTCTTGCCTGGAGAATCCCAGGGAGGGAAGAGCATGGTAGGCTACAATGGGGTCGCAGAGAGTTGGACAGGACTGAAGGACTTCACTTTCACTTTCACTTTCCTCTGAAGTCCCAAACCACAACCTGCAACATCCTTTTTTGTCTTTAGCTAAAGATCATATTCAAGGTGAGGGTTTTGGCCAATTTGGCAAGTTAGTTCTCCTGGGTCTCTCACATATATACATGATATTAATCTTCTGTTTGATTTTCTCCTGTTAATCTGTCTCATGTCAATTTAACTCTTAGACCAACCGGAAGAACCTAGAGGGAAATTCCTCCTTTGCCAACACTGCTATTCACAACTCCTAGTGAGTTTTGTTTTTACTATTGTGGTTTTATCCTCTGAATTATTTTATTTTTTCTCCACTCTCTTTTCAACTATATGTTCATTTAATTCTGTTCCATTTTATCTATGCATTAATAATCAAATAGTTTTAATTTGAATGTACCATAACTACATGTACATTTTAAAATACAATACAACAGAGGAAACAGGGTAATTTTAAAAGTAATTATGGAAAATATCCATCTAGAGTGAAATATAGTATCAAACATGTAAGTTATTTTCTATGAACAATAGTGAATTTAAGTAATTATTTTAATGTTTGCAATCTATGAAAATTGGGCATTTTCTTGATCAGTAAATATGATCTAAAAGTCAGACATGATTGAGTGACTGAAGAACAACAGCATCAAAAATATGATTTAACTTAATGTGACCTCTGATATACAATAAGAACAGTAAAATTATCATCAGCTTAATTTCAATTTTTTGACACTTTCTGCTTAAAATATATGCACACATATACATATATATATATATATACAACATGACTATTTTCAGTTGGAAATTGTTATTTGATTAGGATTCCTTATAGAACCCAAAATAGGTGCTGATCATGAAATCAGAGGCCTCTGAGAATCTAATATTCATTGATCAATGCTGGTGAGAGTCAGCCATTCCTAATAGTTTTATGACAAGGAACATAATTGATGTTTATGCTTCAAATAATTCATCAAACCCAGAAGAGTTAAGATGCTGATAAAATCATCTGTCAACCTTATATATTTATTGGTAAAGAGCAGATTTTGTCCTTTTATTTTGAATATAATAATTTTAATATTTATATTAGGGAGAATGTAAAAGAACAGAAGGTACTCTTCACAATTCTGATTCAGAAAGTAACCTAAACTAAAAGTAGAACTGTGTCAAACAAAACCGAGTCTACAGAGACCACAACTGGCTGACAGTGACACACACTGGCTGACAGTGACAACTGGCTGACAGTGACAAGGTAAGAGACACTTGGATGGGAAGACTTTGCTTGGGAATAAAGCCAAATTACATGGTGTATGTTGTGAAGAAAAATGTTTTATGAATAGACTTGAGATTGCAAACCATAAAAGGTCACAGAATGAAAAATATAAAGATTAGTCACAATTGTTCTTGGGCCCGTATACTTATAGATTAATGAAAATGTACAAATCAGAATCAAAAGGAATACTTTTTGGGAAAATATTTAAAGAAAGAGATCAAGATTATTCTTATTGAATATTTGAGAGTATTCCAGATGAATTTTATATCACCTTTGAATATGATCTATTACTGGTAGTTATTTTTGGATACAGACTTTAGTGATATGCAACAAAACTAACAAACATTATAATGAAGGTGGTGGGGAAGAAGAAGTCCTCCACCCATCTAGGTTCTCCTGGCTTATCTAAGAATAAAATTGACATGAAACAGATAAATGGGAGAAAATCAAACGAAAGTTTAATAACATGTATACATGAGTGGAGAAGGCAATGGCACCCCACTCCAGTACTCTTGCCTGGAGAATCCCAGGGATGGGGGAGCCTGGTAGGCTGCCATCTATGGGGTCACACAGAGTCGGACGCAACTGAAGTGACTTAGCAGCAGCAGCAGCATACATGAGAGAGACTGAAGAGAACTGAATAACTCACCAAAATGGCCAAAATCCTCATCCTCAATACCATCTACAGCTAAAGACAGAAGAGGAAGTTGAGGTTAGTAGTTTGAGATTTGAAAAGGAAGGAAGGCACTGAAATGGAGATGGAAAAGCAAATGATTGGTAAACAAGTATTTGCTGGGCTACGCAGAAACCGTGGAACACCAGAATGGGCTCTGATCTCTAGGTGCTGCCTAGAGTTTCTCCCACCACACCTTGCCCACATTCTTTGCAGATACTGTTATGGACAAGCCCAAGTCAGTGCCCAACAAGGGTCCTCCTGCCCCAGTGTCACTCAGGTAGAACAAGACTGTTTGGTTCTAAAGCAAAGAAAGTTTTATTTTTGAACAAAGAATGGAGACGGCTGAGTTCATGCCCTAGAGTCCATCCATGCTCTCCTGGACAGGTGGTGGGTATGAAGCAAGACCTCCCCATCCTCCACCCAGGGTAAAGCAATTGGAGATTCGTTCTCTGTGGTCCCATATCCCAAGACGAGAATAGCAGGACAATCAAGAGAGGAGGCTAAGCCCTGCTCAGAGAGAAAAAAATCACATATGTCTCATTCTCAAAGTCAAGGGAACCCTCCTGTTTAGAAAGCTCCTTAGAGATCAAAAGGTGAATGATGGTAAGTCTACCTACCCACAGGCCTCTTCAGGGGAATTCATCTTGGCTGAGTGATGTGCATGTACACCTGGGAGGACCCTGAGATATACCAAATATGGACTCAGAACCAGACAAATAAAAATGCTTGGCCAAAGGAAACCCAGAAGAAATGCCCCATAAAGCCAATTCAAATTACCATGGAGGCGAGACTCTCTCTGGGTCCGCCTGTGTGTCTATCCACACTGTACTGCACTCTTTTTTTCCTAATAAATACATGTCTCAATACTTTCTGAAGCCAAAGTTACACAGCTCAAAAATAGCCCAGAGTTAAAACTCCCTTCCAGGTCCTCTCCACCATTCTATGCAAAACAAAGAACTCTCTCACCTGAAGGAAAAAAATGGACATTAAGGTTGATAACACCCAGCTCCCAGCTGGTCACAGCCTCTGGCTGACCTCCAGAATTCCTTGCCCCAGCCTTTAAGAGATAACTACTCCGAACAACCTTGGGGAAGAACAGGCCCCCTTAAGACAGTAGATTTCCACATGAGGGCCTAGAGGAGCTATCCCACGTTGAACGTCAGGAACGGTGGCGGTAAGGAGATACCCCTCATCCAAAGTAAGGAGCAGCAGCTGTGCGTTGCTGGAGCAGCCGTGAAGAGATACCCCACGCCCGAGGTAAGAGAAACCCAAGTAAGATGGTAAGTGTTGCAAGAGGGCATCAGAGGGCAGACACACTGAAACCATACTCACAGAAAACTAGTCAATCTTATCACACTAGGACCACAGCCTTGTCTAACTCAATGAAAACCAAGCCATGCCTACGGGGCAACCCGAGATGGGCAGGTCATGGTGGAGAGGCCTGACAGAATGTGGTCCACTTGAGAAGGGAAATGGCAAGCCACTTCAGTATTCTTGCCTTGAGAAACCCATGAACAGTATGAAAAGGCAAAATGATAGGATACCAAAGAGGAACTCCCCAGGCCATTAAGTGCCCAATTATGCTACTGGAGATCAGTGGAGAAATAACTCCAGAAAGAATGAAGGGATGGAGCCAAAGCAAAAACAATACCCAGTTGTGGATGTGACTGGTGATAGAAGCAAGGTCCGATGCTGTAAAAAGCAATATTGCACAGGAACCTGGAATGTCAGGTCCATGAATCAAGGCAGATTGGAAGTGGTCATACAAGAGATGGCAAGGGTGAACATTGACATTCTAGGAATCAGCGAACTAAAATGGACTAGAATGTGTGAATTTAACTCAGATGACCATTATATCTACTACTGCGGGCAGGAATCCCTCAGAAGAAATGGAGTAGCCATCATGATCAACAAAAGAGTCCAAAATGCAGTACTTGGATGCAATCTCAAAAATGACAGAATGATCTCTGTTCGTCTCCAAGGCAAAACATTCAATATCACAGTAATCCAAGTCTATGCCCCAACCAGTAACGCTGAAGAAGCTGAAGTATAAGGGTTCTATGAATACCTACAAGATCTTTTAGAACTAACACCCAAAAAAGATGTCCTTTTCATTATACGGGACTGGAATGCAAAAGTAGGAAGTCAAGGAACACCTGGAGTAACAGGCAAATTTGGCCTTGGAATGCAGAATGAAGCAGGGCAAAGACTAATAGAGTTCTGCCAAGAAAATGCACTGGTCATAGCAAACACCTTCTTCCAACAACACAAGAGAAGACTCTACACATGGACATCACCAGATGGTCAACACCAAAATCAGATTGATTATATTCTTTGCAGCCAAAGATGGAGAAGCTCTTTACAGTCAACAAAAGCAAGACCAGGAGCTGACTGTGGCTCAGATCATGAACTCCTTATTACCAAATTCAGACTCAAATTGAAGAAAGTAGGGAAAACCGCTAGACCATTCAGGTATGACCTAAGTCAAATCCCTTATGATTATACAGTGGAAGTGAGAAATAGATTTAAGGGCCTAGATCTGATAGATAGAGTGCCTGATGAACTATGGACAGAGGTTCATGACATTGTACAGGAGACAGGGATCAAGACCATCCCCATGGAAAAGAAATGCAAAGAAGCAAAATGGCTGTCTGGGAGGCCTTACAAATAGCTGTGAAAAGAAGAGAGGAGAAAAGCAAAGGAGAAAAGGAAAGATATAAGCATCTGAATGCAGAGTTCCAAAGCATAGCAAGAAGAGATAAGAAAGCCTTCTTCAGCGATCAATGCAAAGAAACAGAGGAAAACAACAGAATGGGAAAGACTAGAGATCTTTTCAAGAAATTAGAGATAGCAAGGGAAGATTTGATGCAAAGATGGGCTTGATAAAGGACAGAAATGGTCTGGACCTAACAGAAGCAGAAGATATTAAGAAGAGGTGGCAAGAATACACAGAAACTGAACTGTACAAAAAAGATCTTCATGACCCAGATAATCATGATGATGTGATCACTCATCTAGAGCCAGACATCTTGGACCGTGAAGTCTAATGCCTTAGAAAGCATCACTACGAACAAAGCTAGTGGAGGTGATGGAATTCCAGTTGAGCTGTTTCAAAATCCTGAAAGATGATGCTGTGAAAGTGCTGCACTCAATATGCCAGCAAATTTGGAAAAACTCAGCAGAGGCCACAGGACTGGAAACTGTCAGTTTTCATTCCAATTCCAAGGAAAGGAAACCAAAAGAATGCTCAAACTACCACACAATTGCACTCATCTCACATGCTAAAAGTAATGCTCAAAATTCTCCAAGCCAGCCTTCAGCAATATGTGAACCGTGAACTCCCTGATGTTCAAGCTGGCTTTTAGAAAAGGCAGAGGAACCAGAGATCAAATTGCCAACATCGCTGGATCATGGAAAAAGCAAGGAGTTCCAGAAAAACATCTATTTCTGCTTTAGTGACTATGCCAAAGCCTTTGACTGTGTGGATCACAATAAACTGTGGAAAATTCTGAAAGAAAATTAAAGAAATCTATGTACATGATTCTTAGGTCATCTTGTTAAAAGTGATTTTTTCTGGCAAATGTAATCTATAAGCTCATTGTTTCAAAAACTAGTCATTGTTCTTGGGCTGATGAATCTTATGAGCTCACAAACCATGCACGTATCTTTTCACCTTCCTGCTTCCTTAATGTTATAGCCGTGTACATACATTGGACACGCTGGCTCCCTCACTCACCTTGGTTGGGGAGTTGGTTTGCTAGCTGTGTCTCTCAGACAAATGGAAATGTAGCAAGTCTTTGTCTTAGAAGGCTGAACAGGAGCTGAAAGGATGGGCTCTTGAGAGGAGATGCCAGGGCGAACTGGCAGGAGGCTCCAGTTTTAACACCAGTAATTGCTAACTTGGTGACTTTGAATAAGTCACTTAAAACAATTTTTCCTCATAAAGCAAAAAGATTGGCTGTGTCTTTTGAGAGCTCATCACTTCTATGGTTCTGGTCTAGACCTGCACCTATGTGGGTCACTCAGACTAGACAGTCAGCTTTTGTCTGGAACTTTGCAGGCATTGCTCACAGTTTCTGCCCCCAGATAACACGATTCCTTCATTTGGAACACTTGACTGATGAGAATGTGTTTCCCAAACACCAGTGATTTCCTACAAGGGTCAGATTGTGCCATGTCCCTGTCCTACCTGAATTTGTATTAAATATTTTTCTTTGACTCACTTTTAAAAATTGAAGTGTTCATAGTATTAATTTCTGCTATTCAGCAAAGTGACTCAGTTATATATATCTATACATTCTTTTTTTTAAAAAAATATTTATTTTATTTATTGCTGGCACAGGTCTTTATTTTGTGGCACTCGGGCAAATTTAGTTTGACATGTGGTATCTAGTTCCCCAATCAGGAATCGAACCCAGGGCCCCTGCATTGAGAGCACAGAGCTTAGCCACTGGACCACCAGGAAAACCTATACATTCTTTTTCATATTCTTCCATTATGGTTTGTCATAGGATATTGAGCATAGTTCCCATGCCTATATAGTAGCACCTTGTTTGTTATCCATCCTATATATATAGATATTGCCTGCCTAGTCCCACCTGTCTTTGGGTTCTCAGCAGTTACTGAGTCGTTTGATGTCCTTATCTCATATGACTCACGATTTTGTTAGAGACTCGCTCGCCACCATAGACTGTCTGTCTTGGTTGTCTACGACTGGTAAGTGGGCCTTAATTTTCTATGTTAGAACAAGGCTGTGGTCCATGGTGATCAAGATGGCTTAGTTGTTCTGTGATCTTGGTAGTTTCAGTCCTGTCTGCCCTCTTATGCCCTGTCTCAGTGCCTACCATCCTTAATGGGGTTTCTCTTACCTTGGACGTGGAGTATCTCTTCATGGCTAGCTTCCAAACACAGCTAGTAAAAGCGCTAACGAGTGAAGATGTGGGAAGTAGAAATACTGTATACTAGACATTACAAAGTATGGTGAAAAGAAAGCCTCAATTAATGCACAGCCTAAGGGGGAAAAGACTAGGACTCCAACTTTGGAAAATTAATTTAGAGGGAACGGGGAAGAGTTTAAGTAATTGCAGTTTTAGCATGAAAAATGCACATGTGATAGAATGGAGCACAATGGAGGATTCATAAAACATGCTCACCAGAAAAATGTTAGGGGTTACTTTGTCCAGATTAAGAAAGAATAAGTTTATCAACATCTGGCTTCCTCATATATTTGTAAAGATGAATGCTCTGCTGCTTAATTATGAGGAATTATTTACTGATAGGATAAAACAAAATGGAAAAAGGAGTAGAGAGCTGACTAGATGTCAAGTGCTTGCTAGAAATGATTTTTAAATGTTTCTACATGTAAAATTTACTGACAAGTTTTGGTCAACGGCCGTTTGATCTCTAAATATGAGGAATTTTGTACACTCCACAGAACTCCTGTCTATAGCAGAGTTGATTTTCAATATTAAATGTGGGCAAAAAACACATTTTCTCCAAGCACAATGTTTACTATAGAAAAGTTTTTAAAATTGTAGAACTAAAAAAATTGGTTGTGACTTGTCATGTTTTTGTGAAGAATCTTCATTTCTGTATGGGATCAAAAATGAATTAATGAATGCTTTTTTTTCAGTTTTCAATTCTGCCTTCCAAAAAGTTTGAAGCTGCCCATGAAAAATGGGAGCCATCTCTGAAACATTACTGTAAGCCGTGTGAAAGAACAAGGACTTGGCAATGAAGTAGACAATCACTCAGCACCACTGTCAGTCAAATTGTTCACTCTCACTGAGGGTTTAATATATGCCTCCATATATCTGGAGAAATCTAATTTGAAAAGATGCATATACCCCAGTGTTCACTGCAACACTATTTATAGTAACAAAGACATGGAAGCAACCTAAATGTCCATCCACAGATGAACAGATAAAGAAGATGTATATACACATACATATGTATATATATGGTATGTATGGTATATGTATATGTATGTGATATATATATAATGGAATATTATTCAGCTATGAAAAGAATGAAATAATACCATTTGCAGCAACATGGATAAACCTAGAGATTATCATACTAAGTGAAGTAAGTCAGAGAAAGACAACTATCTGATGATATCACTTATATGTGAAATCTAAAAAAAATGATGCAAATGAACTTATTTACAAAACAGAAATAGACTTGCTGGCATAGAAAACAAACTTATGGTTACCAAAGAGGACAGGGAGCAGGGAGGGATAAATTAGGAGTTTGGGATTAACAGAAATACACTACTATATATAAAATAGGTAACTGGGACTTCCCTGCTGGTCCAGTGGCTAAGGCTCCATACTTCCAATGCAGGGGGCATGGGTTGCCAAAAAATTAAAAAATAGAATAGGTAACCCATAAAGACCTACTGTATAGCACAGGGAATTATATTCAATATTTTATAATAACTTACAAGGAAAAAGACTGAAAAAAGAGTACCTATATTTGTATAACTGAACACTTTGCTGTATACCTGAAACTAACACAATAAGCAAACACAATATTGTAAATCAACTGTACTTCAGTTAAGAAAAACATGCCTCTATATTCAGCAATGTAAGACAGCCACAGTTTTTCTGACTCTGCGTGTTGTGTAAAGTGAGACATGTCTGTAGGTGATAAAAAGGACAACAGCCTCCTTGGTTGATCTTGCAATCAAAAATATGCTCAGTGGAAACCGCAAAGAAGGAAGAACTTGCTTTCTTCCTCAGTAGGAAAATAATGAGTCATCATATTCTTGTGATACACAGAATTATCATTTCATAAATTCTGTGTAATAGGTTCTCACTTGCCAGGGACTAAATGCCCCATTCTTTTGCTTATGGGAAATAGCACCATTGAGTTCCTGGTATGGACAGCTGCCAAGTGATACATGTTAGCATCTGTTGGTTTCTGACCACGTCTAATGAGTGTGTTCTGCTCATCATGATGCCGCCTCTAAAATGGAAGAAATATTAACATCTTCTAAGAGCAGCTGTGGAGGCGGATGTATTCCTCAAGGCAGGCACGAGCTTGGAATACATTATCTGTTTGGCACAATTTATTCATGATAAGCTGCAGGTTGCCTGACTGAGACTGCCTGACCTTCTCAGTATAGAAAAGGTCATTCCAGCCTGGCTCTCCCCAAGCTGAGCTGGGCACAGCCATTCACCACTGAAAAGGTCTTTCTCTCTCTGTAGGCTGTGTTCCAGGTCACTGTTTGGGTCTCAGTTTCAGAGACGAAAATATTTAATGATGTTGAGTCCACTGGTCTCTCATCCATGGAGTTTGTTTTGACCCAGAGTACATGAAAATCTGTCCTGTAAACCGATTTCCTCTTTTTTTGGCCTATAGGTTGCCATAAGAAATGAATCATCAAAAACTGACAAATGTGACATTAAAAAACTCAGACACATTAAAAAAATTAAAGAAATCTATGTACATGATTCTTAGGTCATCCTTGTTAAAAGTGATTTTTTTCTGGGCAAATGTAATCTATAAGCTCATTGTTTCAAAACTAGTCATTGTTCTTGGGCTGATGAATCTTATGAGCTCACAAACCATGCACGTATCTTTTCACCTCCTGCTTCCTTAATGTTATAGCCGTGTACATACATTGGACACGCTGGCTCCCTCACTCACCTGGTTGGGGAGTTGGTTTGCTAGCTGTGTCTCTCAGACAAATGGAGATGTAGCAAGTCTTTGTCTAGAAGGCTGAACAGGAGCTGAAAGGATGGGCTCTTGAGAGGAGATGGCCAGGGGCGAACTGGCAGGAGGCTCCAGTTTTAACACCAGTAATTGCTAACTTGGTGACTTTGAATAAGTCACTTAAAACAATTTTTCCTCCATAAAGCAAAAAGATTGGCTGTGTCTTTTGAGAGCTCATCACTTCTATGGTTCTGGTTTCTAGACCTGCACCTATGTGGGGTCACTCAGACTAGACAGTCAGCTTTTGTCTGGAACTTTGCAGGCATTGCTCACAGTTTCTGCCCCCAGATAACACGATTCCTTCATTTGGAACACTTGACTGATGAGAATGTGTTTCCCAAACACCAGTGATTTCCTACAAGGGTCAGATTTGTGCCATGTCCCTGTCCTACCTGAATTTGTATTAAATATTTTTCTTTGACTCACTTTTTAAAAATTGAAGTGTTCATAGTATTAATTTCTGCTATTCAGCAAAGTGACTCAGTTATATATATCTATACATTCTTTTTTTTAAAAAAATATTTATTTTTATTTATTTGGCTGCACCAGGTCTTAGTTGTGGCACTCGGGAAATTTAGTTGTGACATGTGGTATCTAGTTCCCCAATCAGGAATCGAACCCAGGGCCCCTGCATTGAGAGCACAGAGTCTTAGCCACTGGACCACCAGGGAAATACCTATACATTCTTTTTCATATTCTTTTCCATTATGGTTTGTCATAGGATATTGAGCATAGTTCCCCATGCTATATAGTAGCACCTTGTTGTTTATCCATCCTTATATAATAGTTTGCCTCTGCTAGTCCCAAACTGTTCATGGGATTCTCAAAGCAAGAATACTGAAGTGGTTTGCCATTCCCTTTCTCAATGGACCACATTTTGTTAGAACTCTCCACCATGACCCGTCTGTCTTGGGTGGCCCTACATGGTATGGCTTAGTTTTCTTGAGTTAGACAAGGCTGTGGTCCATGTGATCAGATTGGCTAGTTTTCTGTGATTGTAGTTTCAGTCTGTCTGCCCTCTTATGCCCTGTCTCAGTGCCTACCATCTTAATGGGGTTTCTCTTACCTTGGACGTGGAGTATCTCTTCATGGCTGCTCCAACAAAGCTAGTAAAGTAACGATCAAAATTCTCCAAGCCAGGCTTCAGCAATACATGAACCATGAACTTCCTGATGTTCAAGCTGGTTTTAGAAAAGGCAGAAGAACCAGAGATCAAATTTCCAACATCTGCTGGATCATCAAAAAACCAAGAGAGTTCCAGAAAAACATCGATTTCTGCTTTATTGACTATGCCAAAGCCTTTGACTGTGTAGATCACAATAAACTGGAAAATTCTGAAAGAGATGGGAACACCAGACCACCTGACCTGCCTCCTGAGAAATCTGTGCAGGTCAGGAAGCAACAGTTAGATCTGGACATGGAACAACAGACTGGTTCCAAATAGGGAAACGAATACGTCAAAGCTGTATATTGTCACCCTGCTTATTTAACTTATATGCAGAGTACATCATGAGAGACGCTGGGCTGGAAGAAGCACGAGCTGGGATCAAGATTGCCAGGAGAAATATCAGTAACCTCAGATATGCAGATGACACCACCCTTATGGCAGAAAGTGAAGAGGAACTAAAAAGCCTCTTGATGAAAGTGAAAGAGGAGAGTGGAAAAGTTGGCTAAAAGCTCAACATTCAGAAAACAAAGATCACGGCATCCGGTCCCATCACTTCATGGGAAATAAATGGGGAAACAGTGGAAACAGTGTCAGACTTTATTTTTTGGGGCTCCAAAATCCCTGCAGATGGTGACTGCAGCCATGAAATTAAAAGATGCTTGGTCCTTGGAAGGAAAGTTATGACCAATCTAGATAGCATATTGAAAAGCAGAGACATTACTTTGCCAACAAAGGTCCATCTAGTCAAGGCTATGGTTTTTCCAGTGGTCGTGTATGGATGTGAGGGTTGGACTGTGAAGAAAGCTGAGCACCAAAGAGTTAATGCTTTTGAACTGTGGTGTTGGAGAAGACTCTTGAGAGTCCCTTGGACTGCAAGGAGATCCAACCAGTCTATTCTGAAGGAGATCAGTCCTTCATTGGAAGGACTGATGTTGAAGCTGAAACGCCAATCCTTTGGCCACCTGATGTGAAGAGCTGACTCATTGGAAAAGACCCTGATGCTGGGAAAGATTGAGGGAAGGAGGAGAAGGGGACAACAGAGGATGAGATGGTGGGATGGCATCACTGAGTCGATGGACAGGAGTTTGGGTAAACTCCAGGATTTGATGATGGACAGGGAGACCTGATGTGCTGCAGACCATGGGGTTACAAAGAATCGGACACGACTGAGCAAATGAAGTGAACTGAACCCCAAACTCCCAATCCATCCCTCCCGCAGCCCCTCCCCACTGGCAACCATAAGTCTGTCCTTTAAGTCTGTTTACTCACTTTTTATGACTGAAATTTATTTAAGGCGACACAAGTTGGTACTGATTATAGTGGAAATAACTACAATGACAAAAAAAATTATTCAGGGGTCTCAGGTTCACAAATGAAGAACTAGAAAGGTTTTCAGAACTGATCAAATTCATTGCTAGCAGCCCTGCACTATGAGAAATACTAACAGCAGTTTTTCAGGCTGGAAGGAAGTGACCCTAGATCATAACTTGGACCTTTAAGAAAGAATGAAGAGCAGTTCCTGGTGTGCTCGCTGGTATTGGAGCTGTGTCCCTTAGACAGACAACAGACTGGAACATGCCACAAGGAGCCATGTCTGGGCTACCCTGATGGTCTAAGAGGTAGTCAGCAGCTACATGAAGGTGCTGCTGTAGGATTTTGAGTTTTCTCAGTAAAGAGACTGCATCTAGTACAGCAGCCTCAGTTAGAGTCACCATCCAACTTGCCATGACCCATTTCTCTTTTTCCCCTTCATAATGCAAGAGGTTCATGGAGATGAATAGATATCTTCATAAGTGCTTCCAGTCAAATTCGCCTGGGCTCATGGTGTTGCTCGTAATTGCCTTTGTTGCTCTGGAGGGAAGACTGGAGCCTTCCATGCCCCTCTTACCATGAGCTGGGAGCACAGTTGGTATTTAGCTCATGGCTGAGAGTACACTCAGTATTTGGAAGAACTAAACACAGGTGCAGCTGAGGTCCCACTGGGCTTCCCACTAGCGGAGCGTGCATGCATGCTAAGTTGCTTCTGCATGCAAGTGTGCTAAGTTGCTTTAGTCATGTCTCTGTGACCCCACTGACTGTAGCCCGCCAGACTCCTCTGTCCATGGAATTCCCCAGGCAAGAGTACTAGGGTGGGTTGTCATTTCCTTCTCAAGGGGATCTTCCCCACCCAGGGATCGAACCCCTGTCTCTTATGTCTCCTGCATTGGCAGGTGGGTTCTTTACTGCTAGCCCACATGGGAAGCCCTATCACTTGGTCAGCTCGGCTCAGATTCTGTTTAACTTCTGTTCCCCATTAAGCTCCAACTCTGACTAATGGGCAACAGAAACATTCTGGTTCTCTAGACTTTACCATTGGCTCAAGGACCCGAGCTTCCCTAATAGCTCAGACGGTAAAGCATCTGCCTACAATGCGGGAGACCCAGGTTCAATCCCCGGGTCGGGAAAATCTCTTGGAGAAGGAAATGGCAGCCCGCTCCAGTATTCTTGCTTGGAAAATCCCATGGATGGAGGAGCCTGGTAGGCTACAGTCCATGGGGTCGCAAAGAGTTGGACATGACTGAGTGACTTCACTTTCACTTTCACTTTCAAGGGCCTGAAGGGATCTGAACACGGGCCAACCAAAGGGAACCAGAACCCCAACATCTGCTTTCCCTGGTGTTGTGTTCTCCTTATGTCCTTGATGAGTATTTTCCTTGTTCTACCACAAAGGGTTCCATGGTAAAGTAATAGTGTTTTTCTTTTTTTAATTATTTTATTTATTTATTTTTGGCTGTGCAGAGTCTTCGTTGTTGCATGGGCTTTCTCTAGTTGTGGTGTGCCGGCTTCTCATTTCAGTCGCTTCTCTTGTAGAGCACAGACTCTAGGCATACAGGCTGTATTAGTCGTGGTTCCTGGGCTTTAGAGCACAGGCTTAGTAGGTGTGGTGCACAGGCTTAGTTGCCCTGTAGCAGGTGGGATCTTCCAGGATCAGGGATCAAACCTGTGTCTCCTGCATTGGCAGGCATATTCTTTACCACTGAGGCACCAGGGAAGCCCCTGTTTTTCTTAAAATATTTTCAGTGTTCAGCTTGGGAAACCTGACCTCTTTTGCCAGGAGCAATTAGTTACAGAAATCGGGGTAATGGTTGGCAGTGGGCTGGGGAGAAAGGGTGAGGAGGGAGCATATTCTCTTGGGGAGAGCCTTTCCAGGCCCCGGGACCCTGGTCTGTGTGTCACTGGCGGCCCATCCCAACACGTGTTTTTGTTGATGCTTAGTCTCTCAGTTGTGTCCAACTCTTCGTGACCCTGTAGACTATAGCCCACAAGGCTCCTCTGTCCATGGAATTCTCCAGGTAAGAAAACTGGAGTGGGTTGCCATTTCCTTCCCCAGGGGATATTCCTGACCCAGGGATTCAACCCTCATCTCCTACATTGCAGGCGGATTCTTTACTCCTGAGCCACCTGGGAAGCCCATCCCAACAAGGGACATGGTCCTAACACGGGAGTCTGTCATGGGCAGGAACCTAGTGTTGTCTGCTGTGGGCTGGGGCATCGTGACCTCAGTAGGAAGGCTGCTCTTATTCCTGGTAGGTATTAGTTCCCTATGGAGGCTGTAACAAATCAGTACAAAGTGAGCTATGTGAAGCACCCCAATTCCTTATCTCATTGTTCTGTGGGTTCAAAAGGGGCTAAAATCGAGGGGTTGGCAGGACTGCTCCCTTCTGGAAGGTCTGAAGGAGTATCCCGTCATTGCCTTTTTGGCTGTTTTGGTCCATTGGCTCCCTTCCTACCAGCCATGGCAGGACTCCAAGATCCGCTCCTCTCAGCATGTTCCCTCCTCGGCCTCTTCTGCTTTCCTGTTGAAAGGACCCTAGTGATTCCATGGGCCCATCTGGATAATCCTGTCTAATCTCCCCATCTCAAGACCCTTAAGTATATCACATCTACAAAATCCCCTTTGCCATTTAAGGTAACACCTTCTCGGGTTTCAGGGATTAGGGTGTGGACATCTTTGGGGGCTATGACTCTGCCTGCCACGCTGTGGTCTGCATATAACAATCCATGATGGAGTTCATTAATCCAGGACCTTGAGATTGTGAAAGAGGGATGTGGTGCTGAACCAAAAGGCACTGTAAAAACTACTTGAAGAAGTCCTGTCACCCAACTCCAGGTCCTAGTCATCAGTGATGTTCGCTGGGCACCTCCAAGGATGGCCTCCATTTTGGTCTAGATGGGACTTCTCTCTCTCCCCTCTCCAGCTCCCGCTGATCTCTTTTGAGTTCCAGAAAGGGAGTGGGTGCATAGAAATAAGCAAGAATGCATGAGCATTTCACCTCTTTGCCGTCTCTAGTGCTCTGAACCCAGTTCAGTTTAGTTGCTCAGTCGTGTCCGACTCTGCAACCCCATGAATCGCAGCACACCAGGCCTCCCTGTCCATCACCAACTCTCGGAGTTCACTCAGACTCACGTCCATCGAGTCAGTGATGCCATCCAGCCATCTCATCCTCTGTCGTCCCCTTCTCCTCCTGCCCCCAATCCCTCCCAGCATCAGAGTCTTTTCCAATGAGTCAACTCTTCACATGAAGTGGCCAAAGTACTGGAGCTTCAGCTTTAGCATCATTCCTTCCAAAGAAATCCCAGGGTTGATCTCCTTCAGAATGGACTGGTTGGATCTCCTTGCAATCCAAGGGACTCTCAAGAGTCTTTTCCAACACCACAGATCAAAAGCATCAATTCTTCACCGCTCAGCTTTCTTCACAGTCCAACTCTCATATCCATACACGACCACAGGAAAAACCATAGCCTTGACTAGACAGACTTTAGTCGGCAAAGTAATGTCTCTGCTTTTGAATATGCTATCTAGGTTGGCTGTAACTTTTCTTCCAAGGAGTAAGCGTCTTTTAATTTCATGGCTGCAGTCACCATCTGCAGTGATTTTGGAGCCCCCCTCAAAAATAAAGTCAGCCACTGTTTCCACTGTTTCCCCATCTATTTCCCATGAAGTGATGGGACCGGATGCCATGATCTTCGTTTTCTGAATGTTGAGCTTTAAGCCAACATTTTCACTCTTCACTTTCACTTTCATCAAGAGGCTTTTTAGTTCCTCTTCACTTTCTGCCATAAGGGTGGTGTCATCTGCATATCTGAGGTTATTGATATTTCTCCTGTTCTTAATAAATAGGCATTGTTACTGGGTTACTAGCGGGGGTTCCATTCTTGGCACTTTTGTGATAAATATCGATTGGCTGCCCCTAAACCAAAACTGAGATGCCTAAAGTGAATGCCAGAACCCTAGGGCAGCTGCCATTGTTGTCTCCCTGTAGCCAGTTGTGCCAGAGAGAGTGGTCAGAACTAAAGTGATGGAGTTCTGCTGTTCCTCTCCAGGACTGAAAAAGCAGGCACAGTAAATAACAGGAGAGAATGAGCTACAAGGGTGCCCAAGCCCAGGGGGAATATTTAGGCCCAGACTGTCAACCAGGGCTGCAGACAGGAATCACTGGGAGAGATTTCCACCTTTGCTTGGCCTGCACTGCTGAAGATTCACATCTAACTGGTTTGGGCATCAGAATTGTAAAAGGTTCCCAGATGATGCCAATGTTGAGTGCTAAGAACCAAGGCAGAGGGCCCTGCAGGAAGAGGCCTTGCATCCACAGAAGCTGCCCGCACCTGGGTCTCACCACCTTCTGCATGTATTCAAATCCCATGAGTCTTGTTAAAATCTGATACTGACCCAGTGGGTCCAGGCTGAGGAGCCCAAGGTTTTGTGTGAGTTTCTAACCAGCTTCCAGGTGATACTGATTTTGCTGGTCCAAAGACCAGGCTTTACTCATTTCACAGGAGGGACACTAGTGGCTTTGGGCATGCTGCTGCCTTTCTGCAGGCTTATGGCCAATTTGGAGAAGGCAATAGCACCCCACTCCAGTACTCTTGCCTGGAAAATCCCATGGACAGAGGAGCCTGGTAGGCTGCAGTCCATGGGGTCGCTAAGAGTTGGACACGACTCAGTGACTTCACTTTCACTTTCCACTTTCATGCATTGGAGAAGAAAATGGCAACCCACTCCAGTGTTCTTGCCTGGAGAATCCCAGGGACGGGGGAGCCTGGTCGGCTGCATATACATATGTGTATATGTACCACAGCTTTCTTATCCGTTCATCTGCTGATGGGCATCTAGGTTGCTTCCATGTCCTGGCTATTGTAAACAGTGCTGCAATGAACATTGGGGTACCCATGTCTTTTTCAATTCTGGATGAAACATGATTTTAATGAGAAGAAACCCTGATGACTATTAGCCTGTTAGTGGTGAACCCTGCACATGAGTCCTGTTGAAGGAGTGGGACCAAAGTTGGAGATGGTTGTTTCAAACCATCTGAGAGTGCTCAAATGGACACATGGGGTGCTGTCCTGCTGGGGGATATCTCTGGTTGCTCTGTTATCACCAGCAACAGAGGATTTTCTTTCCTTCCTTTCATTTTCCTTGTTTCCCTTTCTCCCTCTTTCCTCCATACCTCCCTTTCTTTCATAAACATATAATGTGCTGTGCTGTCCTTAGTTGCTCAGTCATGTCCAACTCTTTTTGACCCCATGGACTGTAGCCCACCAGGCTCCTCTGTCCATGTGGATTCTCCAGGCAAGAATACCAGAGTGGGCTGCTATGCCCTCCTCCAGGGGATCTTCCCAACCCAGGGATTGAATGTAGGTCTCCCACGCTGCAGGTAGATTTTTTACTGTCTGAGCCACCAGGGAAGCCCTTAAAATGGGTGCCCTGAAAACTCTTTGGTCTCTGAGAATCTCGCTACCCCACTCTAGTACAAATGTTTTAGAATGTTTAGCTCTTGAACCTGGATAAACGAAAAGGAAAGCAAAGTCAAGGTTGCTGACTTTACAGTTTTGCACCATGGCTGAGTGGAAGGAGGTAGGCTAAGAGCCTTACATCTGGGGTGCCTCCTCTCCCCACCTTCCCCCACAGCTCTTTGCCCTTGGAAAAGCCATTTAGACCTTGCTTAACCCTTGCCTGGAGAATCCCATGGACGGAGGAGCCTGGTAGGCTGCAGTCCATGGGGTTGCTGAGGGTTGGACATGGCTGAGTGACTTCACTTTCACTTTTCACTTTCATGCATTGGAGAGGGAAATGACAACCCACTCCAGTGTTCTTGCCTAAAGAATCCCAGGGACGGGGGAGCCTGGTGGGCTGCCGTCTATGGGGTCACATAGAGTTGGACACGACTGAAGTGACTTAGCAGCAGCAGCAGCAACCCCACTGGTTAGAAGAAGCAGTAACATTATTTCTCTTGCTGGTGTGTCTGCTTGGGACAATGTGACTTTATGAAAAGCAAAAATTAAAACTCACATGGCTTGAAGAATCATCACCTAGAGATGGCATTTATTCAGAAGGAATGGCTAAAGAAAAGATGATAATTAAAGAGAAATAATAAAACATGACTAAAACACTGAAGCCTATAATGTCAGTGTCCACCATGCTCAATATCAATGCCTTTTGGAGAGGCTGTGCTGGTGGATTGTTTGTTTGTTTTTCCCAGTTTACATTGTCTTTAAAGTCTGCCCTACATCTGAAAATACCACTGGCAAGAGAGCATGACATTAGGCTAGGATAACATTGAAAGCAGTTGTTTACAAAAACATTGTTGGGTGCAGTTCTCATATTTTTCTTGCATTTCTTGAGTTTGGGTTATGAAAAGTTGAAGTTTGGATACTGAAGAGCTGTGTGGAGCACCCGGGGATTGTGGGTGAGGAAATGGATCTTGACATTGACCCTAAGCCCTGCTGTATAGGTGACAGCCAAGCGAGATGTATGGATGATTCCAGGCCACTGGCCAAAAAGCTGCCTGGGGTCTTAGTTAAAAATGTAGATTCCAGGGTGGTGTCCTTGAGGCTCACAACCCAGGTGGATTACGGAAATTGTATTTTAAAAGCTCTTCTGTTGGTTGTACAGCTCAGCTAGATTGTACTCACTTTAGGCTGCATGGGACATGGGACCGTTTGGGGCTAAGCTCGCGCTCTTCAGCCAAATAGGATTGATAAGTAATTGAACTAGATCAAGGGGGCAGGGACTTTATAGGAAAATGTGGTTCCAGATTGCATTGTGCAAAGTTGCTTCAGTCATGTCCGGCTCTTTGCAACCCCAGGGACTATAGCCTTGTAGGCTCCTCTGTCCATGGGGATTCTCCAGGCAAGAATACTAGAGTGGGTTACGATGCCCTCCTCTGGGGGATCTTCCTGACCCAGGGATTGAACCCATGTATCTTGCATCTCCTGCACTGGCAGGTGGGTTCTTTATCACTAGCGTCCACCTGGGAATCCCAGAGAAGGGAAAAGAGCTAGCAATTCTTGAATACTTTCTATGGATCAACCACCATGCTAAAAGCTTTATAGAGATTAATCTTTGGCATTTATATATGTATTCATTTTTAGCAAATGAGGAAACTGACACTTAAAAAGCTTAGGCAATTTGGCCCAAGACATACAAGTCCTGGGGTGGTGGTTTGAACTCAAGTCTGTATGACTGTGCAGTTCAAAGCCCAAGAAGGGGAGGAAAAGAGACAAAGTCGTATTCTCCCGCATCCCACCCCCAGAAAAGACAGTTTTTCTTTGGAAAGATTTGAGTGAATTTATATACAACTACTGCAAGGAACTGACAAAAGGACACCAGAAAATTTTTAGTTGCTGTTAAAAATCTCATTATGTTTGAGAGGATGAATCTTGTTAAGTGTGGTCCAAACAAAGAAACTTAGGGAAGAAGTATAATATCACAGAGATATTAAACATCTGTGTGATTAATTTTGTTTGGTTAACACCAGAGGCCAGTGTTTTTCCTTGGAATAACCTTAAATGTAATAAATTGATATTTTAAATATAATATTAGCTGTATAATTTTATTCTGCTTTGTTAGCTTATGTTAGCCCAATAAAATCTGACAATGGAACGAAAGACTCTCCTTGGGGTGATATTTTAATTGTCATAAAAATGTCATATAGATTAAGGGGCCAGCTGAGCCCTTACAGTTTCTCAGGGACTAGAGAAATCATTAAAAAAAAATAGGCATGCTATTTCAAAGATAAAATACTGACCGTGATTCCAGCCATAATGTTCTTTTTATGTGAATTTTGCCAAATACAAAGCCATGAATTATACTAATTGCCAGAAAACATCTTCCAAAACACTTACATGAAATATTAGAGATTTCTTCTTCCTCCTCCTTTTTCTCTTCGCTCCTCCCCCACTTTACTTTTTTTAAAAACTTTATTTTGTGTTCAGTTCAGTTGCTCAGTCATGTCCGAATCTTTGTGACCCCATGAATTGCAGCACGCCAGGCCTCCCTGTTTATCACCAACACCTGGAGTTCACTCAAACTCATGTCCATCAAATTGGTGGTGCCATCTAGCCATCTCATCCTCTGTTGTCCCCTTCTCCTCCTGCCCCCAATCCCTCCCAGCATCAGGGTCTTTTCCAATGAGTCAACTCTTTGCATGAGGTGGCCAAAGTACTGGAGTTTCAGCTTTAGCATCATTCCTTCCAAAGAGCACCCAGAGCTGATCTTCAGAATGGACTGGTTGGCTCTCCTTGCAGTCCAAGGGACTCTCAAGAGTCTTCTCCAACACCACAGTTCAAAAGCATCAATTCTTCGGCGCTCAGCTTTCTTCGTAGTCCAACTCTCACATCCAAACATAACCACTGGAAAAACCATAGCCTTGACTAGACGGACCTTTGTTGACAAAGTAATGTCTCTGCTTTTGAATATGCTATCTAGGTTGGTCATAAGTTTCCTTCCAAGGAGTAAGCGTCTTTTAATTTCATGGCTGCAGTCACCATCTTCAGTGATTTTGGAGCCCAGAAAAATAAAGTCTGACACTGTTTCCACTGTTTCCCCATCTATTTCCCATGAAGTGATGGGACTGGATGCCATGATCTTCGTTTTCTGAATGTTGAGCTTTAAGCCAGCTTTTTCACTCTGGGTTAGCAAACAATACTGTGACAGTTTCAGGTGAACAGGGAAGGGACTCAGCCATACATGTACATGTGTCCATTCTCCCTCAAACTCCCCTCCAATCCAGGCTGCCACATAACACTGAGCAGAGTTCCCGTGCTGTATAGTATGACCTTGTTGGGTATACATTTTAAATATAGCCATGTGTACATGTACTCCCAAACTCCCTAACTATCCCTCCCCGCCTTCACTCTTTATTGTGGGGAATTTTGAATTAATACAAAAGTGTACATGATTGTATATCAAATTCCTTATACCCCAAGTACTTAATTCTGTAGCAATTTCTGCCCTTCCACTTGTGCTCAGCTTTGAGTCCAATGGATTCTCTGGTCCTTTATTTCTGGCTTTCCCTGCAGCAATTGAGAAACATAAGATTAAGTAGATTTTTCCTCTCAGTTATGATTACCTTCTTCCTTGGAGTGTCTAGCCGCCCTTCCCCTATTGGGAAGGAATACATCTAGACTCTAAGACCCAGTTACTTAGATCAGTAGGTTAGATCTTTGGCAAACTACTATTGCAGGTTGAATCTGGCTGCTACTTATTTTTGTAAATAGGGTTTTATTGACCCATTCTTTTATGTTTTTATTGACTATGGTACTTCCTTGCTAGGGCGTCCCTGGTGGCTCAGTTGTAAAGAATCCACCTGCCAATACAGGGGACTGGGAATTTGATCCCTGAGCTAGGAAGATCTGAAGGAGGAAATGGCAACCCACTCCAGTATTCTTGCCCGGAGAATTCCATGTGCCGAGGAGCCTGCTGGGCTATAGTCCACGGGGTCAAAAGAGTTAGACATGACTGAGTGACTAAACAACAGCCATACTTCCCTGCTACAGGGTGGTAGGCTTGTAATGGACTACAAAGCTGGAAATAGGTACTTTCTGGGCATTCCCAGAGAAAATTGTCAAACCCCTGGGTTGCAGGAACTGCTGTTCAGACAAGGGTTTTAAATTAAGGTATACTCAGGAAAAATGAGTGTCCCCCAGATACGTGTTAAATACCCAGGCTGAAAGAACACTGACCATGTGAAATTTGCTGGTTACTATGGCCGAGGAACAGAGAGCCATCTATGGATCTGAAATCTTCTGCCTGAAAGTGACATATCACATTTGCTTACATTTTATTGGCCTAGGCAAGTCAGCTGAGTGTACCTTTCAAGGAGATACAGAGTGCAGCTGTACTGTAAGCAGAACACTGATGAAATTCACTGCATGCATTGGATGACTCGCCAAAACCTCAACAAATCACTGCCAGAGGCCGACACACACACTTAGAAAATACCAAAATTCTAATATTTCTAAAATGTCTAAAAATGTTTCTAGTAATTTAACTGAGTTGCAATCTTGCATTATTCACTTAAGAATTTGCTGAGGAAGGGGATGACAGAGGATGAGATGGTTGGATGGCATCACCGACTTGATGGGCATGAGTTTGAGCAAGCTCTGGGAGTTGGTGATGGACAGGGAAGCCTGATGTGCTGCAGTCCATGGGGTCTCAAAGAGTTGGACATGACTGAGTGACTGAACTGAACTGAACTGAGGAGTTTCCATCTTAAGGGCTTCCCCAGTGGCTTAGTGGAGAAGGCGATGGCACTCCACTCCAGTACTCTCGCCTGGAAAATCCTGTGGATGGAGGAGCCTGGTAGGCTGCGGTCCATGGGGTTGCGAAGAGTCAGACATGACTGAGCGACTTACTTTCACTTTTCACTTTCATGCATTGGAGAAAGAAATGGCAACCCACTCCAATGTTCTTGCCTGGAGAATCCCAGGGATGGGGGAGCCTGGTGGGCTGCCGTCTATGGGGTCGCACAGAGTCGGACACGACTGAAGCGACTTAGCAGCAGCCAGTGGCTCAGACTGTAAAGAATCTGCCTGGAATGCAGGAGACCCAGGTTCAATGCCTGAATCAGGAAGATCCCCTGGAGGAGGAAATAGCAGCCCACTACAGTCCATGGGGTCATAGAGAGTCAGACATGACTGAGTGACTAACACTTTTACTTTTCCCCTTAAAACTTCAAATGCCTTGTTTTTCAATATTATATATCCAAATCACTGTGTCTGGGGAAAAAAAGAAAACGTACATGTCTACAATCAAATTAGAGTAGTTGCAGTTTTACACAAACTATTGAAAGTGACTTAAAACAGAAGTAGTGGAAAGAAACAAAACAATGATATCTACATATGGTTGGAACTTGGGGGGGAAATTCTAAGTGTTTTAATTTGTAGGCACAGCATATCATAAGTATGCTGATAAGGCAGAACTTGTCTCTGCCAGAAGCAAACACCTCTCAGTTCCCAGGAACGTTGACTAGCGTCTTTGATGGTTACAGGGCTGACAGAATGCCCTGGAATGTTCTTGGCATCAGTCTACAGTTGCTGTGAAAAGTTGCCCTCTTCTGGCTGTGGTTTGTTCACTTCCCTCCTTTTTGGCACCTGGTTGTGAAGAAGGGGAAGGTCTGTAAAGATATTACTATGGATGAGGAGTCCTCAGATTACGATCCTCAGGGCAATTCTGGCCTGCTGCCTGTTTTTTTAAAATAAAGTTTTATTGGAGCAGAGCTGTGCTCATTCACGTTCATGTCCTTCATGGCTGTTGTCCTGCTACTGTGGCAGAGTAGTTGTGACAGACAAGCCTGTAAATCTGAATATATTTACTATCATGTCCATTGGTGAAAAAATTTACTGACCTTGCTTTTAAAGTCTTTCCCATTTGCATAAAAAGGTCTTTATGTAAGTTTTACACCCACCTAGAAAGTTATGTCGAACCTCTCAACCGTGCACAGAGTAGGATGCTGTAACATATGAATTTTATAAGGATTTTAATGATTATTACTTTTCTTTTCTTTTTCTTTTTTTACTTTACAATACTGTATTGGTTTTGCCATACATCAACATGAATCTACCACGGGTGTACATAAGTTCCCACTCCTGAGCTCCCCTCCCACTTCCCTCCCCATACTATCCCTCTGGGTTATCCCAGTGCACCAGCCCCAAGCATCCTGTATCCTGCATCGAACCTAGACTGGCGATTCCTTTCTTATATGATATTATACATGTTTCAATGCCATTCTCCCAAATCATCCCGCCCTCTCCCTCTCCCACAGAGTCCAAAAGTCTGCTCTGTACATCTGCATCTCTTTTGCTGTCTCGCATACTGGGTTATCGTTGCCATCTTTCTAAATTCCATATATATGTGTTAGTATACTGTATTGGTGTTTTTCTTTCTAAATGGGTCATTTTTCTTCTTGATCTTCCTGTTTTCCATATGATACCTTCAGTCCACAGAAAATTCCAGAATGTTCTGAATTCAGCATTACTCATTTCATCTTCTTTACTGGACTTTGCTTGTGGCTCAGCTGGTAAAGAATCTGCCTGCAATGTGGGAGACCTGGCTTCGATCCCTGGGTTGGGAAGATCTGCTGGAGAAGGGAAAGTCTACCCACTCCAGTATTCTGGCCTGGAGATTTCCAGGACTATATAGTCCATGGGGTCCCAAAGAATCAGACATGACACTGACTTTCACTTCCTCTTGAAGTGTGTTTCTCTATTCTCTGGCATTTTGCTTCTTTTTCTCTAACAAACCCTTCTTGGTCCCTTGTCTGCCCTGTCTCCCTCAGCACCCTGGAAATATTGGCATTCCCCATGATTTTAGGGGAATGCCAATGCCGGATCTTTCTCCTGAGGGCTGGGCTCTTCATTCTAGAATCCTCTCTCCTGGATCTCTCCATAGGGATTACAAGCTGTGCACCTTCCTCACTGGGCCCACCCCCTTGTCCTCTAAACCTGCTCTCCCTTCTGTCTTTCCTGGTCATAGAAACTCCATGACCCTAGCTAGAGATTCAGGAGTCCACGCTGATTTTCTTTCCCTCTGCCAGTTGGCTGCCAAGACCCACAGATTCTATCATCTAAATCTTTCCCAAACATGTGGTCTTCTCTCTGTGTCTGCTGTTTCTTCAGACTCTCATCATGTCTTGTCTGAACTGCCTCTCATGGCTCTCCCGGTGCCAACCAAATCCACATTAATCAATACCCACACTGACACCAGAGTCACCCGCCTCAAATGCGCATTTGATGACACTCACATATTGAAAACTTGCCTGTGGGTCCTCATCACCCATACAACATTTAAGGAAAAGTTCAAGGAATTTGGATGCCTTCATGGCATGGCTTTTAGTTAGCTGTTCAGCCCCATCTCCCAGCATCCTTTTACCTCAAACTTTTTGCTGCTTGCTCAAGCCAGAGCATTCTTTGGCTCATGATACTGCCTCTGACCCGAGTGTCTTTTTCTACCTTTTAAAAAAATATATATTTTTATTGAAGGATAATTGCTTTACAGAATTTTGTTGTTTTCTGTCAAACCTCAACATGAATCAGCCATAGGTATACATATATCCCCTCCCTTTTGAACCTCCCTCCCATCTCCCACCCCATCCCACCCCTCTAGGTTGATACAGAGCACCTGTTTGAGTTTCCTGAGCCATACAGCAAATTCCTGTTGGCTATCTATTTTACATATGGTGTTGTAAGTTTCCATGTTACTCTTTCCTTTTGTCTCACCATCTCCTCCCATCTCCCCATGTCCATAAGTCTATTCTCTATGTCTGTTTCTCCATTGTTGTCATGTAAATAAATTCTTCAGTACCATTTTCTGCTGCTGCTGCTGCTGCTGCTAAGTCACCTCAGTCGTGTCTGACTCTGTGCGACCCCATAGACAGCGGCCCACCAGGCTCCGCCACCCCTGGGATTCGCCAGGCAAGAATATTGGAGGGGGTTGCCATTTCCTTTACCGATGCATGAAAGTGAAAAGTAAAAGTGAAGTCGCTCAGTCTTGTCTGACTCTTTGCGGACCCCATGGACTGCAGCCTACCAGGCTCCTCCGTCCATGGGATTTTCCAGGCAAGAGTACTGGAGTGGGGTGCCGTTGCCTTCTCCAGTACCATTTTCTAGATTCCGTATATGTGCATTAGAATACGATATTTATCTTTCTCTTTCAGACTCACTTCACTCTGTATAATAGATTCTAGGTTCATCCACCTCATCAGAACTGACTCAAATGTGTTCTTTTTTATGGCTGAGTAATATTCCATTGTGCATATATATGACAACTTTATCCATTCATCTGTCAATGGACATCTAGGTTGCTTCCATGTTCTAGCTATTGTAAATAGTGCTGCAATGAACAATGGGGTACATGTGTCTTTTTCAATTTTGGTTTCCTAAGGGTATATGCCTAGGAGTGGGATTGTTGGATCACATGGTGGTTTTATTCCTAGATTTTTAAGGAATCTCCATACCGTCTTCCAGAGTGGCTGTATCAATTTACATTCTCACCAACAGTGTAAGAGTGTTCCCTTTTCTCTACACCCTCTCCAGCATTTATTGTTTGTAGACTTTTTGATGATGGCCATTCTGACTTTTGTGAGGTGATATCTCATTGTAGTTTTGATTTGCATTTCTCTAATAATGAGTGATGTTGAGCATCTTTTCATGTGTTTGTTAGCTATCTGTATGTCTTCTTCGGAGAAATGTCTGTTTAAGTCTTTTTCCTACTTTTTGATTAGGTTGTTTGTTTTTCTGACATTGGGGTGTATGAGCTGCTTGTATAGTTTGGAAATTAATTCTTTGTTAGTTATTTCATTTGCTATTATTTTCCCCCATTCTGAGGGTTGTCTTTTCACCTTGCTTATAGTTTTCTTTGCTGTGCAAAAGCTTTTAAGTTTAATCAGGTCCCACTTATTTAGTTTTGTTTTTATTTCCATCACTCTAGGAGGTGAGTCATAGAGGATCTTGCCTTGATTCATGTCATTGAGTGTCTGCCTATGTTTTCCTCTAAGAGTTTCATAGTTTCTGGTCTTACATTTATGTCTTTAATCCATTTTGAGTTGATCTTTGTGTGTGGTGTTAGGAAGTGTTCTAATTTCATTCTTCTACATGTAGCTGTTCAGTTTTCCCAGCACCACTTATTGAAGAGGCTGTCTTTGCTCCATTGTGTATTCTTGCCTCTTTTGTCAAAAAGAAGGTACCCATAGGTACACGGGTTTATTTCTGGGCTTTATATCTGGTTCCATTGGTCTGTACCTCTGTTTTTGTGCCAGTACCATACTGTCTTGATGACTGTAGCTTTGTAGTATAATCTGAAGTCAGGAAGATTGATGCCTCCAGCTCCATTCTTCTTTCTCAGGACTGCTTTGGCTATTCAGGGTCTTCTGTGTTTCCATATGAATTGTGATTATTTTCTGTTCTAGTTCTGTGAAAAATGCCATTGGTAATTTGATAGGGATCACATTGAATCTGTAGATTGCATTTGGTTGTGTAGTCATTTTCACAATATTGATTCTTCCTACCCAGGAACATGGAATATCTCTCCATCTGTTTATGTCATCTTTTATTTCTTTCATCAGTGTTTTATAATTTTCTGTGTACAGTTCTTTTGTCTCCTTAGATAAGTTTATTCCTAGATATTTAATTCTTTTTGTTGCAATGGTGAATGGGATTGATTCCTTAATTTCTCTTTCTGATTTTTCATTGTTAGTATATAGGAATGCAAGTGATTTCTGTGTATTGATTTTGTATCCTGTGACTTTGCTAAATTCACTGATTAGCTCTAGTACTCTTTAGGGTTTTCTATGTACAGTATCATGTCATCTGTAAAAATTCCAAGAGCTTCACTTCTTCTTTTCTGATTTGGATTCCTTTTATTTATTTTTCGTCTCTGATTGATGTATCTAGGACTTCCAGAACTTTAACAGAACAGAAATTTAAGAATTTTTTCTTAAAAATTCACTTAATACATTTACACTCATAATTAGATATGAAATGATCAAGGGTTTTTATACTATGTTTATTTTCTGGGCATTTATTATTTCCTTTAATTTATGAATGTAACTAGAAAGTTTCTATTGAATGGGTATTAAAAATTACTCCTCTCTGTGTGTAACACACTGTTTACTGTTGGGAGACATTTTGTTGCCTAAAACTTTTTATAATTTAGCTCTAGTGTCTAGGTTTTTATAATTCAGCTCTACTGTCTAGGCTTCTTGTTTTGCTTTGTTTAGGCTGAGAATTTTTTCATCTATTTCTAGTATCTTAAGAGTTTCTGTTCGGAATGTGTGTCTGTTGTTGTTTAGTTGATCAGTCATGTCCAACACTTTGCCACCCCATGAACTGTAAGCCGACAAGGCTCCTCTGTCCATGGGAATTCTCCAGGCAAAAATACTGGAGTTGATTGCTATGCTCTTCTTCAGGGGATCTTCCTGACCCAGAGATAGAACTCATGTCTGCTTTGGCTCCTGCATTGCAGGCGGATTCTTTACCACTGTGCCAAAATATATGTTGTGTACAAGAAACCCACTTTAGATAAGATTCATAATCAGTGAAAAGTAAAGATGGAGAAGCCCAAACAAGCATTTATCTTTTGCTAATTAATAGTAATCAAAAATCTTCATTTTATTTTACTTTCATTTATTTCTTTTTTTAATGACATTCTTTCTTTCTTAACTCATAGCTTCTCTTTAATATCATCTTACTGTGTATACATAACTACTTTTAACATTTCTTACAGACCAGATATCTGCTGAGAATGAATTCTCTAATTTTTTGTTCATATGAGAATATCTACTTTTCCTTTATTTGTGAAGGATAATTTTCCTGGACATAGAAGTTAAGTTCAGTAGTTTTTTTTAAAAAAATATTTGTTAGTTTGACTAGTACATGTCTTCATGTGTTTCTCCTTGGTTTATCCCGTATGGGGCTCTTTGCACCTCTTGGACTTGATTGACTATTTCCTTTTCCATGTTGGGGAAATTTTCAACTATAATCTCTTCTATAATTTTTTCATACCTTTCTTTTTCTCTCTTCTTCTGGAACACCTATAATTTGAATATTGATATATTCAAATCTATGAGACTATCCTCAGTTGTTTTCATTCTTTTTACTTTATTCTGCCCTTCAGCAGTTGTTTCCACCATTTTATCTTCCAATTCACTGATCTGTTCTTCTGCTTCAGATATCCTGCTGTTGATTCCTTCTAGAGTATTTTTAATTTCAGTAATTGTGTTATTTGTCTCTGTATGTTTATTCTTTAATTCTTCTAGGTCTTTGTTAATTGAGTCTTGCATTTTCTCCATTCGGTTTTCAAGGTTTTTTGATCATCGTTATTATCATTATTGTGAATTCTTTTTCAGGCAGTTTGCCTCTTTCCTCTTCATTTATTTGGACTTCCGTGTTTCTAGTTTGTTCCTTCATTTGTACAGCATTTCTCTGCCTTTTCATTATTTTTCTAAAAACATTGTGTTTGAGGTCTCCTTTTCCCAGGCTTCAAAGTTCAGTTCTTTCTTCCATTTGGTTTCTGCCCTCCTAAGGTTTGTCCAGTGGTTTGTGTAAGCTTTGCATTGGGTGAGATTTGTGCTGAGTTTTTTTTTTTTCCTTCTGATGTGCAGGGCTGAGTGAGGTGGTAATCCTTTCTGCTGATGACTGGGTTTGTACTTTTGTCTTTTTGTTGTTTGGGTGAGGTGTCCTGCAGTGGGTGCTACTGGTGGTTGGGTGATGCCAAGTCTTGTACTCAAGTGGTTTCCTTTGTGTGAGTTCTCACTGTTTGATACCCCCCTAGGGTTAGGAGTTCTCTGGTTATCTAGGGTCTTGGAGTCAGTGCTCCCACTCCAAAGGCTCAGGGCTGGATCTTTGATCAGGAACAGAACTTCCACAGGTGGTTTGTTATGGCAGTAAGTTAGATTAAGACAAATATCCAAAAGCAACAAAAGATGAACCCCAGACAAATGCCAGTTACAATGTCAGGCAAATAATAATTAAAATAATGGATATGTACATATACACCCAGAAGCAAAATCAAAACAGTTCAACAAAAATAAAGTACAATAGATTGAGCTGGTGAACAAAAGAAACCAAAAATGATATCTATCAGTTAAGAAAAAAAACTAACTAAAGCACAAACTGGAAAAGAAAACTAAAGGAAGGTGCCAAGTGGGGAATAAAGCAATTAAAACTAACAAATATGGTAAGAGAAAAGGAAAGAAAGAAAAGAAAAAAGAATAGGTATGCAAAGTTAAATAGAGGTAGATAAAGAAGGTTTATATACATTAAAGATTAACTGCAAGTGGGAAAGAACAGTAGGAAAACCGAATGAAGAAATAATGTAGAAAAATAATAAGTTTGAAAAATTTAAATTAAAAAAAGAGAAAAAGAAAAAAAAAAAACTCCACAGAACTGCAAAAGCCCAACATAGAGGCAGAGGTTTATAAAAACAATTAGAGGTATGATTAAACAAAAAAAAAGCCTCAAAAGCTTAAGTAGATTTCATAAAAGTGAAGTGAAATTCGGTCAGCCATGTCCAACTTTTTGTTTCCCCATGGACTATACATTCCGTGGAATTCTCCTGGCCTGAATACTGGTGTGGGGAGCCTTTCACTTCCCCAGGGGATCTCCCCAACCCAGAGATCGAACCCAGGTCTCCTGCACTGAAGATGGATAATTTACCAGCTGAAACACCAGGGAAGCCCAAGAATATTGGGAAGCAAGACTTGCATGGTCCTGACTGCTCTTTTTCTGATGCCCAAGTTTAGGAGAAAGACTCGAGTTGTTTTTCTCATTTCATGAGTGAAATTAGATTTCATAGTGCTAATAAAATCGACAACTACAACAGAGAGGGGGAAAAAAGAAAAAGAAGAGAAAGAAAATCCAAAAGAAACTGCAGAACAAGTCAAAATATAAGAATAGTATACATTTTTCTTGAGGCACTGCTGTCAGCGTCCTTTCCCTTGCTGGGAGTCATAGTCCACCTCAACTTCCTAGGATGCTGTCCAACACTGTGTTGGTCTCTGGACCTGCTGTGGGGGCAGCTCAGACTCTAATCTGGTCCTACACCTGTGTGTTCTTGCCTCCAATGTCCATAGCTATCAGAACTAAGGCATTTTCTTTTGTGGGAGCTCTCAATGTCCTTTTATATACTCCATAGACACAGAATCTGCCTAGTTGTTCGTCTGGATTTAATCTGCAGCTTGTATAGCTGGTGGAAAGGTTTTGGGTCTTCTTCCTTAGCCACACTGCCCCTGGGTTTCAATTGTGGTTTTATTTCCATCTCTGCATGTGGGTCATCCACTGGGGTTTGCTTCTGAGGCTGCCCTGGAAGACTTGAATTTGCCCCTGTGAGGGCCCGGTGTGGAGGTGTTGCAGCTGCTTGGATCACAGGGGTTCTGGCAGTACTCAGGGGAGTTGGCGGCTAGAGCAGCAGGGAATATAGTGCTCTAGAAGGGTATGGCAACCAGTATTGGCCAATATGCTCCAGTATTCTTGCCTGGAGAACCCGCTTCCCTGACAGAGAAGCCTGGCAGGCCACCGTCTAGACGGTCGCAGACAGTCAGACGCTACCAAGGTGACCCTGAGCTCATAGAGGCAAGGCTTTTTTTTTTTGCCTGTGGCAGTTCTGTCCCAGTGAGAGTTGAGCATGAAGGTGGCACACCTTCTTGGCTTGTGGGGACCCTGGCAGCGCCAAGTGTGCAGGGACAGGGACTGCCTGTGCCGTAGGAGTTGTGGCCCTATCAGAGTCTTTTTCTAGCCACTTGTAGCTGGTGATCAGGAGGCCTCTTTGGCCAGTCTTTCTCCATAGCTCTTCCCTTTCAGTCACTTTGAGGACTCCCTTGCCTGGGGTCCTTCTCTGTTGTTTGGCACATCAGGCACACAGAGGGGCCCCCCTGGATAGGCTTCTACTCTGTAGATTGGCTCATCAGTCACTTAAAGGAGCACAATGGGTGGGGTCCTACTCTGTAGTTCAGTGAGTCAGGCACTTGATGGGCCAGCCTCTCTATTGTTCGGCTGCTGATGCTGGTCTGTGGGGTGAGAGGCTATGGTGATGGCTCCACCCCCTTCCAGTGACTCAGCAGTATCGCCTTGCTTCCATGGCTGCCTGGCTTACCTCCACAGGCATATCCCACGACAGTCTCTTCCCTCACGTCTCCTCCATCCGCCTTTCTACAGTCAACAGCAGCCCTCGCCCTGGGATTGCTCCATAATCCCTATGTTCCCAGCTCACAGCTGCTGCACCTTCTAGGGGACCTGCATCCCTCTCTGGGGTGTGTATGGCTATGGCAAGGACTGTCTGATTCTCATTGCATTTAGGCTGCCACAGATCAGCTGTTTCACTCTCAGCCTTAAATGTTTCTCCTTTGATCCAGACAGTCGCTCCCATGTGGGGATAGGACACCTACTTCAGTTCTCCCACCAACCGAGAGCAGTCCAGGCCTACTAACACTCCTTTTTCCCCCCTAGTTCCTTCATCCTACCAAGTTTTGAGTGGTTCCATATATTCTTTTCCTCTCGTCAGGTATTCAGGTCTGCTCTCAGCTGCTGTTCTGCAAGCACTTCTGTGTCTGAATGTGTATTCCTCATGTATCTGTGGAGAGAGATGTACTCCATGTCCACCTACTCCTCCGCCATGTTGTTCATCTCAGTTTTTTGACTATTAGAAATAAGACTGCTATGAACATTCATGTGCACGTCTTTGGTTAAACATTTATTTTGTTCATTCTTGTTGGTATAAACCTAGAAGTGGGATCACTGGGTCACATGGTAACCCAATATTTAATTTTTAAAGCAACTTCCAAAGTGTTCTCCACCAGGGTGTACCATTTGGTATTCCCATAAGCAGTGCATGAAAGTTCAAATTTTTTCACATCCTCATCACACATGTTCATGTCTGTTCTCTCATTACAGCCATCATTTTCTTGTACTGTGGGTGCTTAGTTGCCATCTATATATCCTTATTTAGTGAATTTCCTGTTCAAATATTTTGTCCAATTTTTTTTGCATTGTAGCCTTTCATATATTTTGTCAAATTCTTAAGTTTTTCAAACTTCAATGTTATTGTTATTATCTTTTATTTTGATTTTCAATTGTCTATGTTAACATAGAGAAAAGCATTTAATTGAATTTTATATATCAACTGTCTATCTTGCAACATTGCTTAAATTACTTCTTAGTTTTAGTTTTAATTTGTTTTTGCTGTAGATTTTATTAGCTATTCTACATAGATGTTGCCTACAAATAAAAACAGTTTAATTCTTCTTTTCCAAACTGGATAACTTCTCAATCATTTTCTAATATGACTTCATGAAGAGAAATTCAGTATAGTGAGAGTGGACATCTTTTTGTAGATCCTGATCTTAGAAGTAAAGCACTCAGTCTTCTACCATAAAGTGTGATGTTAATTATACAGTTTTTTACCTTCATCAGGTTGAGGAAGTTTTCTATTTCTAGTTTGCTAAGAGTTTTTTATACAGAATGTTCTCAGTTGTTCAGTTGTCCAGCTCTTTGTGACCCCGTGGACTGTAAGCCCACCAGGCTCCTCTGTCCACCGGGATTCTCCAGGCAAGAATACCAGAGTGGGTTGCCATACCCTCCTCCAGGGGATCTTCCCAATCCAGAGATGGAACCCAGATCTCCCAAATGCAGGCAGATTCTTTACCAGCTGAACCACCAGGGCAGCCCAAAAATACTCTAGAGGGGATCTTTCCAACCCAGGAACATATGTTAGATTTTTTTCAAATTATTTTTCGGCATTTATCAAGATGACCCTAATGTGTTTCATTCTTAGTTCTTTAGTAAATTGAATTACAATGATTGATTTTCAGATGTTTAACTGATCCTGATTCTTAGGGGGACAAAACTCAACACATTATGCTGTGTCATACTTTGTATATATTGGTGTAGTCTGTTCTTCATTCTGGACACTTTCTATTGCTACCTCTTCAAGTGTACAATTTTCTGCTGCTGCGCTGGCTAATCTGTCATTTCTTCTATCCACTGAGTTTGTCATCTGACACTATAGTTTTCATATCTGTAAGGTCAAGTTGGGTCTATTTTAGGATTTCCATGGCTCTTCTTAATTTTAGAAGACACAAAACACAGTTATTCCAAGTATTTTATTGTCTCTGTCTGCAATTTCTAAAATCCATGCCACTTCTGCCTCAGTTTCTCTTCTCAAGGGAATTTTAGTATGATTTTGCTTACCTTCAGTTCAGTTCAGTTCAGTTGCTAAGTCGTGTCCGACTCTTTGCGACCCCATGAATTGCAGCACACCAGGCCTCCCTGTCCATCACCAACCCCCAGAGTTCACCCAAACTCATGTCCATCGAGTTGGTGATGCCATCCAGCCATCTCATCCTCTGTTGTCCCATTCTCCTTCTGCCCCCAATCCCTCCCAGCATCAGAGTCTTTCCTAATGAGTCTACTCTTTGCATGAGGTGGCCAAAGTATTGGAGTTTCAGCATCAACAAGAGTCCTTCCAAAGAACACCCAGGACTGATCTCCTTTAGAAAGGACTGGTTGTTTTTCCTTGCAGTCCAAGGGACTCTCAAGAGTCTTCTCCAACACCACAGTTCAAAAGCATCAATTCTTTGGCCCTCAGCTTTCTTTATAGTCCATCTTTCACATGCATATATGACCACTGGAAAACTCATAGCCTTGACTAGATGGACCTTTGTTGGCAAAGTAATGTCTCTGCTTTTTAATATGCTATCTAGGTTGGTCATAAGTTTCCTTCCAAGAAGGAAGCATCTTTTAATTTCATGGCTGCAGTCACCATCTGCAGCGATTTTGGAGCCCCCAAAAATAAAGTCTGACACTGTTTCCACTGTTTCCCCATCTATTTCCCATGAAGTGATGGGACCAGATGCCATGATCTTAGCTTTCTGAATGTTGAGCTTTAAGCCAACTTTTTCACTCTCCTCTTTCACTTTCATCAAGAGGCTTTTTAGTTCCTCTTCACTTTCTGCCATAAGGGTGGTGCCATCTGCATATCTGAGGTTATTGCTATTTCTCCCGGCAATCTTGATTCCAGCTTGTGCTTCTTCCAGCCCAGCGTTTCTCGTGATGTACTCTGCATGTAAGTTAAATAAGCAGGGTGACAATATACAGCCTTGACGTACTCCTTTTCCTATTTGGAACCAGTCTGTTGTTCCATGTCCAGTTCTAACTGTTGCTTCCTGACCTGCATATAGGTTTCTCAAGAGGCAGGTCAGGTGGTCTGGTATTCCCATCTTTTTCAGAATTTTCCACAGTTTATTGTGATCCACACAAAGGCTTTGGCATAGTCAGTAAAGCAGAAATAGATGTTTTTCTGGAACTCTCTTGCTTTTTCCATGATCCTGCAGATGTTGGCAATCTGATCTCTGGTTCCTCTGCCTTTTCTAAAACCAGCTTGAACATCTGGAAGTTCACGGTTCACGTATTGCTGAAGGCTGGCTTGGAGAAATTTGAGCATTACTTTACTAGCATGTGAGATGTGTGCAATTGTGTGGTAGTTTGAGCATTCTTTGGCATTGCCTTTCTTTGGGATTGGAATGAAAACTGACCTTTTCCAGTCCTATGGCCACTGCTGAGTTTTCCAAATTTGCTGGCATATTGAGTGTAGCACTTTCACAGCATCATCTTCCTTAGTGAGATTAAATATATTTTTGATGTGGGTAGGGCTAGTTCCATACTTTTCTTGTGAATTGGCTGCTCATGTCTTTTTAACATGTCTTAATAAAGTTAAAGGCCAGTGATACATCTTTCTTATAAACTGTTGGCTTGTGTCTTTTTCACATTTTTCTATCAGGTTTTAAGATCTTTCTTCTAAAAATTGTAAGAGTCATCTTTTGGGTTTGTTTATGGTGTGCTTTGTTCTACCTCTTAAAATTTTAAGCAGTGTGATGGACCGTGGGTGTATAAGCAACAAGTGGACACCAGGATGTGAACACTTCACAGGAAACCCAGGAAGACCCACTAAGTCAACAACCTGTCCCCAGGAATGCACCTCAGGCTGGTTGACCCTACTAGTCAATTAGAAAAACAAGGACTGAGGTGCAGCACACAATTCATTCCCCTTTCTTACAGAGCCAACCACTTCAATGAGACACCTTGGGAACTAGATGCACAGGACATGATTATTCAGTGATTCATCCAAGAAGTTGGAAGCTTGTGGCAGCTATTAATGGAAATGAATTCCCCCATGGTTTTGACTGTGAGGTGCTCCAAGGGAGGTGCCAGCAAGAAAACAAGATGAGAAAAGAGATTTGTGAGGGCAAGTGTTGAGAAGACCTTTGCACACGAGGCTCACACACATCTGGGCAAGCTCCACCCCTTCCTGGGCATACTAATCAGGCACAGGTGGTAATTTCCTGCATGGGATCACCCAGCACAACCTGACACATGCATTTTGCTGCCTCATCCCTATTACCCTGTTAAAAGCGAAGCCTGGGTAGTACTCCTAGTGAGGTGACCGTGAGTCCTAGACTTGAAACAGACACCTACATGTGGAGCAAGGGCAAGTGTATTCAGAGCAGACTCACAGCCGGAAGACAGGGGTTTCAGAATGGAAACTAGAAAACTGAGAGAGCTATGTAAACACTGAGAAAAGCAGGTGGGATGGGAAAGGTTTCTGTTGGCTGGCCAAGAATGAAATGCTCCTCAAGTTGCATTAAGAACACATTGTATAAGGAAAGTAGAATGATTCTAATTTACACAGACAATTCAATATATCCAACTTCTCATGGAGGAATTTTAGGCAAGATACTAAAAAGGAGATAATGTGAAAGGTGAGAGAGAACAGAATGAAACACTGAATAGTGTGTCTGTGAGACAAGGTTTGGAGGAGACACACTCTCCCAGCCATGTGACATATCGCAGCTGACATAAAAGAGGATGACAGGTGAGTATGGAGGCCTCCTTACGGGAATGATAAATGCCTCATTTCTCCCACCAAAACATCTAAATTGCTCCCAATCCTCGGCTAGAGGTGTCAGGATGGGGCTTTGTGATGTCAAGGCTCACCCAGGGCCACCATTGGCTGGGGAAGAGACTTGCTGACCTCATAAAGCACGAGGGTGTGTCTCCCTGAGGAGGGGTATATATAGGGGTGCTTAGGCCCTCTGGAGTAGACCACTGCAAGGCCTCAAAATGACTAAGGTGACTGGGAAGCCACAAGGCTCCAGAGGAGTTATGAAACACGTGGCTCCTGTTACCCGGGACAACAGGATGAAGACCTCCTCTCAGCTGAGGTCCAAGAAAAATGTCAAGGTGAGCTGAACCCACCCAAACACCTCTGGCCCACTGACCCCACGCCATAAGTCCCCTCCCCTGTGCTTGCCTGGCACATAACCCTTCTCTGCCCACACCCCTTCTCCTGAAGCTGTCGTTCCCATCCAGCTTCAGCCTCTTCCCCAAACCGATGCCATTCTCTACCCCTCTCTTGTTTTCTCCAGGTGGCCAGGGTACCTGTGAGAGTGAATAATCACCTTCAGGCAAAGCTGACCCAGAAAACTTCTCAGAAACCACCCACCACAAGGAAACTTCAAAAAATCAGAGGCCCAAAGCTCTGTAGCCGGTGCTCCAAGGTGAAAGAAGAGCTGAATCAGAACGGACCAGAGGAGGTCCCAGAGAGTGTGTAGACCCCTGTCATTCCAGCAGGAACGGTGGGCAGCCAGGGACCTCAGAGCATGGCTAGAGACCTCAGAAATCTTCGGGGGTCTTGCCGCTGAGGACTGGCCAACAGTACACATGTTGACTAGTACACCAACTGCATACGTTCATAGTGAAAATAAAATCAAACTGATGTGAAATTATGTTTGTCTCTGAGTTTTGTGAGAGAGGGGGGCAGAGAGGGCAGTGCAGGTATAAATGTGTTGAGGGAGGGAGATGGGTCCTGTGGGGTTGGAGATGGGACTAGAAGGTCCAGTTACCCAGAAAATGGCGGAGGGGAGAGAACTCAGCTTCACAGATATACTTGCCATGGGAGAAGAGGAAGAGGACTTGGTGTTTCTCTGCGTGAGTGCAGAACTGGAAACGTGGCTGGGGAGCCGTGTCATGTGTGGAGTGGCAGTGCCATTGGCTAAAAAGGCATAGAAAGCAGGTGCCCCAGAAAGGGAATGGAATATTGACATTTGCAGCCACATGGAAGATATACTATTAAGTAAACTAACTCAGACAGAGATAGACAAATACCGTATAGTATCACTTAAGAATCTGAAAACTCCACAAAGTAGAGAATATCACAAAAATGGAGGCTCACAGCTATAGAGAACAATCTATTGGTTACCAGCGGGGGAGGGGGAGAGGGAGGGGCAATACAGAGGTGGGGGAGCGGGAGGCACAGCGTGTTAGGTGGAAGATGAGCCCAAGGATGGACTGTACATCATGGGGGAATAGACCCAGTGCTCTGCAAGAACTATAAAGGGATAGCAAACGTTCACAATTGTATAATAAGAAAGAAAGGGAAAGAAAGAGGGGGGAGGAAGGAGGGAGAAGGAAGGAAAATGATGGTGTTTCAGGAGGGCACAAAGCCCACATTGATTAGGCCCCTTTTAGCAAAGGAATGTAGTTAGTTTTTTTTTTCATTTTTATTTTTAGTTTATTTTGCATTACCATACTGTATTGGTGTTGCCATACATTGAGATGATTTTTGGAAATTTATTTATTTTAATGGGAGGCTAATTATTTGACAAAGCTTGGTGGTTTTTGCCATACTTGTGGGGAATCCGCCACGGGTGTACATGTGTTCCCCATCCTGAAGCCCCCTCCACCCCTGTCCTCCATATCGCATGAGGATTCTCCAGGCCAGAATACTGGAGCGGGTTTCCCTGCCTTCCTCCACGGGATCTTCCTGACCCAGGATTGAACCCGTGTCTCTCATGTCTCCTGCTCTGGCAGGCAGGTTCTTTACCACTAGTGCCACCTGGGAAGCCCCAGCGTGGTCTCAATGAAAGTCAATTCTTTTTCTTTCCCAAGTGCTCTGGTATTTAGCGATTACTAGCTAAAGTCCCATGGAAAGTAGTGATTCATTTACCATCTTCATTTTATTAGGACTTTGAGAAGTACTGAAAAAATTACAGGAAGCCTTGAAGTAATTGGAAACATTCTGAAGTGATTTGGTCATCTCTAAAATGCCTGCCTTTTCAGAGAGGATCCTTGTGGTGGGTCCTGTGATGCTCTTCTGCCCAGATCACCCTTCAGTGACTGTTACCAGCAGTCAGCCTTCAATGTCAGCACTTTCAGAGATTGCCTTAGTTGCAAATTGCAGCCTCATCAAGGCCACTCCCTTCCCAGATGACTTTTTTCCAATGCCTGATTGAGAAGGGAATATAACAATCTGACTATCTTGACCCAATGCAGGAAAACTCCCAAGGCTCTGATGCTGCTCAAGAGGGTGAGCTGAGACTGTTGTTGACCTTGCATCACAACCCAGCTTCTCCTGCTATTCAATCCTGCTGCTGTTTCCTTCTTTCCACAGGTGTTGATCCTAAGATCACTCCCTAAAAAACATTGTGCATGTTAAACTCCATCCCTATCTGCTTTCCAGAAAATCCAACCTGTAATGATTTTGTATAGGTGTTTTGCCTTCTTCACATTCCTGTGACCATATATATTAGTGAATCTGGTGCTTGTGTACAATACTTCCCTACAATTGTTAACATTTTATGTCATGTATATCTCTGAAAGGGTATGTGTGTGCTTAGTCACTCAGTCATGTCCGATTCTTTGCAACCCATGGACTGTAGGCCTGCCAAGCTCCACTATTGATGCGGATTCTCCAGGCAAGAATACTGGAGTGGGCTGCCATGCCCTCCTCCAGGGGATCTTCCTAACCCAGGGATCAAACCCAGGTCTCCCACATTGCAGGCAGATTCTTTACCATCTGAGCCACCAGGGAAGCCCATGAATACTGAAAAAATATATGACCTGTGTATTCTTTATGAAAAGATCTTTCTTCCATAAAGTTTTAAAAAATGACACAGAAGTAAAACATTCATTCCAATACCTGAAACCTATAATTTCTCCAGCTAAAAAATTAAAAATTTTTAAATTTAAATTTGATTACAAAATGCCCATTTATTACGCATGACTGACATGAGACATATATCGAATGAATGATTAATCACAAGAGTAAGCTAATGAGGACATGTATCATATCAACATGCAAAGGAAGGAGAAGGAAATACTGGCATTTGAGGAGTTAAGTCAGGGTCAGAAAGATTAAGAAATTTAGAAAAGCATGAGAAAGATGGTATATTTGTTTGAATCCCAGACAGCAAATGATTTTGCTTCTTTGGAATGATTTTAAATGCATGTACATGGCAGTGTGTGTCCTTAGCAGAATGTCTGTCCTTGGGCAAATTAGTCTTAGAGAGGTTAAATGAGGGCTGTAGTGGTGATTAAATGAAAAAATGGTTGGATGGTACATGGTAAGTGCTCAGTAAATGTTAGCTGTGGCTGTTGTTGTTATTCAAAGTGGCATCTGGGTAACAGTCTCCAGGGAAGCCTCTCTCAAACAGCTAACAGAAAATACTAATGAAGGCCTAATGGGGAAAATAAACCTCCCAAACATGGAATAAACTGATAGATCAATACTGTCAGAACCTTGAAGAAATTGGAACTGATTTCAGGACAATAAGAAGCTGGGTTTGGAAACAAAATGTTTCGTAAAGGTAGAAAAGTATTTTGTTCTCCACTCACTAGAGATTCACCCAGAGATTCAAGATTTGAACCAGCCAGAAATGTGAGCGTCTTTCTTCCTTTTCTCCTGAGTATGGGAAGGGATGGTACATACACAGATAATAGGTTTTTAGGGCATCATTTGCATGGGGCCACCCAGTTGTAGTGCATGCTGGGAATTATCATTTTTTCACGTAACCCATCAGTTCAGAGAACCAGGTCATCAGGTAGGAAGAGACATCATCTCACGTGGGACAAAGGTACACAGAGGTAAATTTTGCTTAAGCTTGCATATCGACTTGTCATTTTGTTCCAAGTAGGAGAAGTGTATTCTGTCACTAGCTGGAAACAGGGTACAGGATCAAGGACTAAGAGAAATAAGTAACAATTTAGGCCTGTGAAAAATACCATAGAACAATGGGGGAGATATAGCTAGAAGACTCAGAAGAATAACAGACTTCTGAAATTATTTACCAATGAAATCCAGGGGAAAATGTCAAGAAACAATTTGACATTTACAACAGAGCACAGGAAGACTTAGTCTTCATAACATACTGCAGAATAGAAGGATAGTAACATTAATAAAAAATCTTATTATAAATCAAATAAAAATGTCAAAAATCATTCCAAAATGATAAGATCCATAATTATTAAAAAGATGGTAGATCTAAAATTCTTTTGTTATATTATTAATAAAACTGAAAGGTTGTGGGGACCAGGTAGTGAGGGTAAGGAATAAAAACCTGTGTTATATCTTTTGTCTCAAAAACAGAAGAGACTCACAAATGTATAAATTCATTTCTAACTCAATATAGATGAGTAAAGAACAGTTTGTAAAAGATAACTGGTTTTAAAACCACTAGCACAATTGTCGTATATCATCAAAAAAACAGAAAAAGGAAATCAGAAAAGAAGTGTTAAAGTATGAAATATGAGAATAAGATGACATAAGCCATAAAAAATGACAAATGTCAATAGGTTAAATCAGTGGTTTCCAAATTTCAAGCACTTGAATCTTATCTCAAAGAAAATCGCTACATTTAATTCCAAATGACAAAGCTGGCTTTTTAAGTTGCATTCATTGATTATGGATCAATTAATGAGGCCAATGATAATGAGAAAGTCACCTCCACTGAGTGGATACCACTGTCTTTGGATTGCCAGTTTATCTGAAAATTATGGAAGTAATGCACTTCCAGTCATAGCACAATTTTTACTAGAACTTGACAAAATGATCCTAAAGAATATTTGAAAAGAAGATAAAGTCAACAACAAAGACAAG